>NC_133147.1:20361980-20661980 GCF_048418815.1 Hemitrygon akajei | reverse complement strand
ATTTCAGCCCTGGGAAAAAGCCTCTGACTATCCACACGATCATGCCTCTCATCATCCTATACACCTCTATCAGGTCACCTCTCATCGTTTGTCATTCTAAGGAGAAAACACCGAGTTCACTCAACCTGTTTTCATAAGGCATGCTCCCTAATCCTGTCAATATCCTTGTAAACCTCCTCTGCATGCTTCCTATGGCTTCCACATCCTTCCTGTATGAGGAGACCAGAACTGAGCACAGTACTCCAAGTGGGGTCTGACCAGGGTCCTTATGTTAGTGGACAAGACCTTGGGTCTGTTTTAGTGATTGAGTAAAGTCCAATTTAAATCCTTCATAGCAATCTATATTCAGTTTTGCAGAAGCGTCTCAGAAGTAGAACGACTGTAAAGTTGCTGGATTGCCACCTGATCAGTTTTTTTTAGTAATTTATTTTTTTTATTGAAGTTCATCATCAAACAAACATTTCCATAAGATGTATTTCAGACATTGTACATATATATCATATAATCATATATGTCACAAATCTCCACATAGTATTTATCTGAGGTATACACTTATAGAAAAGAGTGGAAAGAAAAAACAAGCAAAAGGAAAGAACTATGTACAAGTAGAGAGTGATGCTTTTTTTTAGAACATTTTCATTGATTTGTGAGAATAAAATCAGGCCTATGAGGCATTATGTAGTTAAACCATTTTTCCCAGTATGAATCAAATTGTTCCAGCTTATGATTAACAGATGCTGTTATCTTCTCCATTTTGTAAATGTCCATTGTAATTTCCATCCATGCATTTAAAGTTGGGCTCTCCTGTGATAACCATTTCCTAGTAAGAGTCTTTTTACCAGCCACCAACAGTATATTCATTAAATATTTATCTCTTTTCAACCATTCTTGAGGTATATACCCAAAATATATGGTCTTACTCTCCAAGGGTATTTCACATTTAAAGATGTCTTGTAGGGCATTGTGTATCCCCCTCCAATAGTCTTTGATAACAGGGCAGTACCAAAAAATATGATAATGATTTGCATTTTGATTTCCACAATTTCTCCAGCAAACAGGGAGGTTACTATCATAATGGGGTTTCTGAGAGGGTGTAATAAAATATCTTATCAAGTTTTTCCATCCGAACTTCCTCCATTTCTGTGAACTGGTACACTTCCATTGATACCTCCATATTATTGTCCATTCTTCCTCAGATATAATTATCCCTCCTTCCTTCTCCCATTTTGTTTTAATGTATGAAGTCGAATGTGTTTTAAGATTTGACAAACCCTTATACACGCTTGAAATGATTCTACTAGCGTTATCTGAATTATATCAGTTTCAGATTTAGGTTTGCTTTTTGTTGTGTACACACCAAGGTGCAATGAAATTCTTTGTTCGCTTGGAGCTCAGGGAGTAAACACCCCACATGGTAATAATAAATATAACAATAAATAGAACGACGAGCACAAAATAGCAGAATGGTACAAAGTATATTTGTGCAGTCTGAAGTCATGCAAAATGAAAAGCTGGTGATAATGACGGAGAGAAATAGAATTAAGAGACCTAGAACATGACAGCACCACCAGAAGGTTTAATGGTTGAATTTACTATCAGAGGGTGTATACAGTAGACCACCTGAAATTCTTACTCTTCACAAACATCCACTAAATGGAAGGATACACCAAAGAATGAATGACAGAAAATCACGAGAACCCCAAAACTCTCCCCCTCCCATACACTGCAAAGCATCAACCTCCCCCCACCTGCCTCAGCACGAGCATCAAGCCCTCACCCGCCACCACCCACCATGCAAGCAATAGCAAAGACCCCCAAAGAGAGCATGAAAAAAATACACTGTTCGTCCCAACACTTCAACGTCTCAGACAGTTGCGCCCCCCTCACCAACGAAGGAGAGAGAGATATCGCTTCTGCCACGGTGAGCGGGGAGGCCAACAGCTGGCGGTTTCGATGCACTATCTGCAGTGTCGCTCGTTTCGACGGCAGCTCGATATTTCAATCTCCCGCGACGCTTCAGTCGGCAGCTTCTGCCAGGACTCTGGTCGCCTATAATACCACACCCCAAAGGCACATGTCTGCCAGGCCGCTGCTGGAGATATATCGGCGGAAGTGGAGATTGGTTCAGGGGTCCGACAGAAGTGGGAAAGAAGCTATTCTTCAGTCTGGTAATCTGGGCTTTCCTTTTCCCAGCCTGGTATTGGGGCCACGTACGGCTGGAGACGCAGCTGTCTCCATCACAGACATGGGAAAAGAGCTGCCGCATCCTTCGACAGGTCAATCAGTGACCGACACAGCAGAAGTGGCTTTTACATAGAAATCTACAGCACATTACAGGCCCTTCGGCCCACAGTGCTGTGCCGACCATGTAACCTACTCTAGAAACTGCCTGGAATTTCCCTACCCACATAGCCCTCTATTTTTCTAAGCTCCATGTACCTATCTAAGAGTCTCTTAAAAGACCATGTTGTATCGGCCTCCACCATGGTGTTTACCTGTACTGTAAAGATCCAAGGTAAAGATAGACATGCACAGTTCTGATAATCTGGTATTGCAGATGGTTGATGTGCTGGACTGGAGATTTTCCAGTCTATTGGATGTTAGTTAATATCTCAATGCATTTCTAGCTGGTGTTCCATACGGTCAAGATGGTGCCTGTGTATATTGCTCTTATGGTCAACATCCTCTGGATAGAACATAAAGCTACTTATTTCACTTGTTTGATGTCTTCTATGTTTGTTTATCGTCTTGAATGTGTTTCCGAAACTATGATTCGCAGTTTGGACATTGTTTGCGCGATGCAGCGCTCTGCTGTCTCCGAGGCAGTGAGCGCGAGCCTTGTGGCGGGAAGGCTGGGGGGACGGGGCAGGAGCTGATGTTTGACTTCATTTCGCCGATTTGCCATTTGAAGCGACGAGGGAGATTGAAGCACTGAGACTGAACGAGGGAGGTGAGTGCCGGCTGCCTGCCTGCTGATCACTGGTGGGATCGCTCTGCTACGGAGAGTGCAGTCTGTGTGGCTTGTCACAGTGCCTGGAAAACGCTACCGAGGTTTTCTGAATTTTGGATACGGATATAGATATGGATTTGGACTATGATCTATGGACTTTTCTCAGTCTTTTTAATATTCTGCGTTTTCACCCATTTTTTCTTGTTTTCTTGTTGTGAGGAGGGGGATTTAGGGGCCATTGTTCTTGTGGCAGTACAGGAGGAGTGGGGTCTGGGGCCTGATGTTCTTGTGGCAGTACAGGAGGAGTGGGGTCTGGGGCCCGATGTTCTTGTGGCAGTACAGGAGGGGTGGGGTCTGGGGCCCGATGTTCTTGTGGCAGTACAGGAGGGGTGGGGTCTGGGGCCCGATGTTCTTGTGGCAGTACAGGAGGAGTGGGGTCTGGGGCCTGATGTTCTTGTGGCAGTACAGGAGGGGTGGGGTCTGGGGCCCGATGTTCTTGTGGCAGTACAGGAGGAGTGGGGTCTGGGGCCTGATGTTCTTGTGGCAGTACAGGAGGGGTGGGGTCTGGGGCCCGATGTTCTTGTGGCAGTACAGGAGGAGTGGGGTCTGGGGCCTGATGTTCTTGTGGCAGTACAGGAGGGGTGGGGTCTAGGGCCCGATGTTCTTGTGGCAGTACAGGAGGAGTGGGGTCTGGGGCCTGATGTTCTTGTGGCAGTACAGGAGGGGTGGGGTCTGGGGCCCGATGTTCTTGTGGCAGTACAGGAGGAGTGGGGTCTGGGGCCTGATGTTCTTGTGGCAGTACAGGAGGGGTGGGGTCTGGGGCCCGATGTTCTTGTGGCAGTACAGGAGGAGTGGGGTCTGGGGCCCGATGTTCTTGTGGCAGTACAGGAGGAGTGGGGTCTGGGGCCCAATGTTCTTGTGGCAGTACAGGAGGAGTGGGGTCTGGGGCCCGATGTTCTTGTGGCAGTACAGGAGGAGTGGGGTCTGGGGCCCGATGTTCTTGTGGCAGTACAGGAGGAGTGGGGTCTGGGGCCCGATGTTCTTGTGGCAGTACAGGAGGAGTGGGGTCTGGGGCCCGATGTTCTTGTGGCAGTACAGGAGGGGTGGGGTCTGGGGCCCGATGTTCTTGTGGCAGTACAGGAGGGGTGGGGTCTGGGGCCCGATGTTCTTGTGGCAGTACAGGAGGAGTGGGGTCTGGGGCCCGATGTTCTTGCTCTTTTTTTGTTAGCTTCTTTGTGCGTGGAGAGGGGTATTTGGAGGCTGACGTCCTTCTTGAGTATCATGTGGGGAGAGGGGTATTTAGAGGCCAGTGTTCTAGCGTTTCAGGTGGGCGAGGGGGTTACGAGGGCTGATGATCGTGGTGCTGTTTCCTTTTTCTCTTGGTTTCGTGGCTATCTGGAGAAGAAGGTTCTCAGAGTTGTATATTTTGATAATAAACGAACCCATGACACTTTGAATCTGTTCCTTTTGAAATGTTGCTCGGTATTGTTACATGGTAGCACAGTGGTTAGCACAACAGTTTACAGTGCAGGCGTACTGGGTTCAATTCCCACCACTGCCTGTAAGGAGTTTGTATGACCGCGTGCGTTTCCTCCCGAGTCCAAAGAAGTCATAGATTAATTGGTCATTGTAAATTGCCCCGTGATTAGGCTAGAACTAAATCAGGGGATTGCTGGGCGGCCCTGGAAGGGCCTACTGTGCATTGTGTCTCAATCAATCAATGAATATATAATTAATCCTTCTTTGATGAACTCAGTACATTTCCGGGGAGCATGGGAATCATAGCCCTAGTGAGTCTTGGAGGAGTGCAGGGTCTGGTGGGATGTAGTGCAGGGTGGGGCAGACGAGTGTGGGGACTGCTGACCTGCTTTGGAGATTGCATGTTTCTTCTGTGACCACATAGGTGCTCGGCTCTCTTCCTCATGCCAAAGCTGGTCAGTTGACCATCTACTGGAAGGAGGATAGCGAAGTGTTGGGAGAATGGGGGGGGAGCGGTGGGGGTGCGGGTAGGAAGGTAAGTGTGACTGACGAAAGTGCTCTGGCAACAAGCAGAGATGTAGCCCAATTCAGGACCTCAAAAAAAAACAATATGTATTTGTATGTGTGGACACGCATTGTAAAGTTTGATGTTGCCTTTCATTCCATTGACCAGTCTCTCTCTCTCCGGCTCGATGCTGCCGGAGTCTTGGGTCTTGAGCAAGGTTTGTGGATTGGTCTCTGCAGTTCACGTTATCTGTGTTTCTGGTTTCTGGTTACTGCGTTTTTTAGATGTTTTAGTGTGATTTTGATCGGGGCAGACTAGCTCCGTAGCTTGTAGTCAATGAACATACAGCACTACCTGGTACTGAACTGAACTGAAATGAATTTTCCTGCACTGTTTCAATGACTTTAATGTGGTTTAATGTTTTATATTCTGTGTGTTTTTCACTTGTTTTTTTGCTGTTTGTGGGATTTGTTCTTTCTATCTGTGCTTTGAGTGTTCGAAGTTTTGTTTGTTCTGGTTCCATGGTGTTTCTTTGTTTCGTGGCTGTCTGCGGGAAGGCGAATCTCAGGGTTACACACTGCTTACCTACTTTGATAATAAATCTTTGAATTGCCATCATTGATCCAGAGGCAACTGCTGTTCAAGTTCCACAGAACTGCAGTGAGCCAGGTCAAAATTACGGGAGCAATCTTTTGATTAAAGTAAAACAGAGAATACTGGAAGTAAGCAGCAGCTTAAAGAAGTTGTTTGGCGGGAGGAACAGAAGGGTTTCTGCAGATGCTGGAAATCCAGAGCAACATACGCAAAGCGCTGGAGGAACTCGACATGGAGAGGAACAAAGAGACCACCTTTCGGGTCGAGATGAAGGCTCCTTACTCCTCTCCATAGGTGCTGAGTTCCTCCAGCATTTTGTGCTTGGGGAAAGAATCTGTGGCAATGCTTCAGATTAGCAGTGAATGCAAGTCTACACACGGCCTGGATCTTGTCTGTCAACTGAACAGGCAGAAGTCACACATTTCCAGATGGAGCGTAGCTTTTCCTTCTCAAAAAGAATGAAAGAATCACAGATTTAATTGATTTATTGAGAGGTACGTCGTTGAATAGACCCTTTTGGCCCAATGAATTGCACCGTTCAGCATTGCACTTACCCTAATCAAGGGACAATTTACAATGACCTACTGATCTACCAACTGGTTTGATGTTGGACATGGGAGGCAACCAGAGCACCCGGAGGAAACCCACACGGTCACAGGGAGAACGTATAGACTCCTTACGTCCGGCATCAGAACTTCTCGGGTTTTCTGGATTTCTTCTCGCAGAATCTTGATTCAAGGCCCTAAGAACTGTTCCACCTGGAAGGCAGGACACCTTGACTCAGCTCAATGGAATCTGATGTTGTTTCCTTCGTTCTCTGTCTCGACTGACTGCAGTTGGAATACACTTAGAGGATGGATTCATCATTGGCATGTCTTAGGCATACATATCGCTGGGCAAGTACAGTCAAGATTTCAGGATGGGACCCTTCATCAGGACTAATTGAAAGAAGCGATAGTAAGAGATTTGAAAGTGGGAGGGGGAGGGGGAAGATCCGAAATGATAGGAGAAGACAAGAAGGGGGAGGGATGAAGCCAAGAGCTGGAAAGGTGATTGGCAAAAGGGATACAGAGCTGGAAAAGGGAAAGGGTCATGGGATGGGAGGCCTAGGGAGAAAGAAAGGGAGAGGGGAGCACCAGAGGGAGATGGAGAGCAGGGAAGGAGTGATTGTGAGAGGGACAGAGAGAGAAAAAAGAGAGAGAGAAAGGAAGAAAAAAAGAGAAAAAATAATAGATAGATAGATAGATGAATGAATGAATAAGGGATGGGGTAAGGGGGGGCATTAACAGAAGTTAGAGAAATCAATGTTCATGCCAACAGGTTGGAGGCTACCCAGATGGAATATAAGGTGTTGTTCCTCCAACCTGAGTGTGGCTTCATCTGGACAGTAGAGGAGACCATGGATAGACATATCAGAATGGGAATGGGACATGGAATTAAAATGTGTGGCCCTTTCTTTCACCTTAGGCCTCCCGTCCCATGATCCTTTCCCTTCTCCAGCTGTGTATACCTTTTGCCAATCAACTTTCCAGCTCTTAGCTTCATCCCTCCCCCTCCTGTCTTCTCCTATCATTTTGGATCTCTCCCTCCCCCTCCCACTTTCAAATCTCTTACTATCTCTTCTTTCCGTTAGTCCTGACGAAGGGTCTTGGCCCGAAACATCGACTGTGCTTCTCCCTATAGATGCTGCCTGGCCTGCTGTGTTCCACCAGCATTTTGTGTGTGTTGCTTGAATTTCCAGCATCTGCAGATTTCCTCGTGTTTGCCTTTCTGTTTCATTTTGTCTTCTTTTTGTTTCTGCATCTAATCTCCCTATTTTAAAATAACATTTGCCTTGATGGTTTTGTAATCTGTATTCCATCAGAGACATCTTCTCCATTCTCTCTGTCCCTCTCCCTCTCTGCTGCTTATTAGATTGGATCTTAGATAAGATTAGCCTTATTTATCACATCGAATCATACAGTGAAATGGTCAGAGGATGAGAAGCTGGTGGTCAGCTTGGAGAAGGTGAAGCTGGTGGACGGGCCAGTGAAGGAGAAGCAGTCTGATGGACGTTGATAATGTGAGGTGCCACTGGCCTATTTCCCTTGTTTGGTGGGGAGACAGGTGACAAGGCAGCAGCATGGTCTTGGTTGTGGCAAGGATTAGGCCTCAAACCGTGGGCTTGTCTGCTGCTGCAGTCCAGTAGAGGAAATGTGGAAGGCAGTGTACCATGGCATCCACGCTCAGTTTGGGGCCTGGCCTTTCCCATTGGTGCTGCCCTCCAGTGTTCAACCAGTGGAATGACAGGCTGGATTGCCAGGAGCGGCACCATCAATTTGCATGTTGCTCAGGGACTTGGACTATACATGTGTTTTCTTGTGTAATGATGTGTGTGTGTGTGTGTGTGTGTGTGTGTGTGTGTGTGTGTGTGTGTGTGTGTGTGTGTGTGTGTGTGTGTGTGTGTGTGTGTAATTTTTTCCCTCTCTCACTATTTTGAAATATATGTTATGCACCTATGCCCGAGAGGAACGCTGTCTCATTCAACTGTATCCATGTATGGTTTGAATGATAATTGATTTGATTTTGATATGCACTATTTGCATCAAATCAAACCAGCGAGCATTGCAGTGAGGGCAGCCCACAAACGCCTTGACACTTCTGGTGCCAACGTAGCCTGCCCACAACTCTCTAACCCTAACCCATACATCTTTGGAAAGTGGGAGGAAACCGGAGCACTTGAAGGAAATCCATGTGAGAACATACAAGCTCCTTACAGGCACCATTGGAAATTGGACCCTGATCTTACAGCTGGTACATTACTAGTGTAACGCTAACTTCTGTACTGCTACTTGCTTTCTACGTTGTCCAACACCGGGGGAAAGGACACAGGACGGCCGAGATCTTGATTCTCTCCCCATAGATTTGTGGTTGACCTGTTGAGTGCTTTCATCATCTTTGGTTTTGCGAGCCTGCTGAGGTGGGGTGTAGAGGTTTTCATGGGAGCTCGCACTGCAGAACCTACTCTCCCCTTGGCATGGGGGGCTGCAAAGAGAAGCACCATCGGGACTGTCAAGGAGGCTGCTGTGGATCAGGATGTCTGACCCATGGACCGATGCTGCTGGGACACAAGCTGGAGTCTAACTAAGCCTGGCTGGGTCATCTGGGCAAGGGTGTTTGATGTTGAAAGACCCGAAACATCCGATGACCCCAGGTCTGTGCGGAATGGTGATAACATGTCCTCCTGGCTGACGACCAACACTGGCGCACCTCAGGGGTGTGTGCTTATTCCACGGCTCTACTCTCTATATACACATGACTGTGTGACTAAGCATAGGTCAAATACCATCTACAAATTTGCTAAGGATACAACCACTGTTGGTAGAATCTCAGGTGGCAACGAGAGGGCATACAGGAGTGAGATATGCCAACTAGTGGAGTGGTGCCGCAGCAACAACCTGGCACTCAACGTCAGTAAGACAAAAGAGCTGATTGTGGACTTCAGGAAGGGTAAGACGAAGGAACATGTACCAGTCCTCATAGAGGGATCAGAAGTGGAGAGAGTGAGCAGCTTCAAGTTCTTCGATGTCAAGATCTCTGAGGATCTAACCTGGTCCCAACATATTGATGTAGTCATAAAGAAGGCAAGACAATGGCTATACTTTATTAGGAGTTTGAAGAGATTTGGCATGTCAACAAAAACACTCAAAAACTTCTGTAGTTGCACCGTGGAGAGCATTCTGACAGGCTGCATCACTGTCTGGTATGGAGGGGCTACTGCACAGGACCGAAAGAAGCTGCAGAAGGTTGTAAATCTAGTCAGCTCCATCTTGGGTACTAGCCTACAAAGTACCCAGGACATCTTCAGGAAGCGGTGTCTCAGAAAGGCAGCGTTCATTACTAAGCACCTCCAACACCCAAGGCATGCCCTTTTCTCACTGTTAGCATTAGGTAGGAGGTACAGAAGCCTGAAGGCACACACTCAGCGATTCAGGAACAGCTTCCATAGAAGGCTATGAGTAAGCCTAGGTAATTTCTAAGGTAAGGACATATTCGGCACAGCTTTGTGGGCCGAAGAGCCTGTATTGCGCTGTAGGTTTTCTATGTTTCTATGTTTCTTCCTCTCTGCCATCCGGTTCCTAAATGGACTTTGAAGCTTTGGACACCACCTCACTTTTTTTAATATGCCGTATTTCTGTTTTTGCACATTTTTGAAAAGATCTATTCCATATAGGTAATTGATTTGTTTATTTATTATTATGTTTTATTTTATTTATTATTATTCTTTTTTCTCTCACTGCTAGACTACGTATTGCATTGAACTGCTGCTGCTCAGTTAACAAATTTCATGTCACATGCCCGTGATAACAAACCTGATTCTGATGTCCCAGCACATAATAGAATGTATCTCGGCATTACATGACCTCAGTAACCGCATATTTTGATTTTGCTCATTTTTAATATGCAGTGTATATTTTATCTTAAGTCTGTACATGTTTGTAGTCCTTTCAATTCAACATTGGCTTAGTGGGAAAAACCAGAGAGTGGGAATAGACAGTTGAGTCTCTAACTGGAGACCTGTGACTAATGGTGTGCCACAGGGATCGATACTGGGTCTGGATACTGCTGCTGTTTATCACCGATATTAATACACTTACCCAGTGAGCAGTACGATGCTGAGGTGTGCAGTAGAACAAAGGGAGCTGAGGATAGAGACCCATAATTCCTTGAGGGTGGCGTCGCAGGTAGATGAGGTCGTGGAGACTGCATTCAGCACATTGGCCTTCATAAATCAAGGCACTGGGTACCGGAGTCGGAATGTAATGTTGAAGCATTGGTGAGACCACATTCAGAGTATTGTGAGCAGTTCCGATCACCTACCTACAGGAAAGATGTCCCGAAGATTACCGGGATGTTGCCGGGGCTTGAGGACCTGACTTGTAGGGAAAGGCTAAATAGTTTTAGGACTTTATTCCCTGGAGCGCAGGAGAATGAGGGGAGACCTTATAGAGATATACAGAATGATGAGAGGTAGAGGTAGTGTGAATGCATGCAGACTTTTTCCCTCTCAGGTTGGGTGAGACTCGAACATAGGTTCAGGATTGCAGCTGAAGCACTTAAGGAGGATCTAAACGGGGAACTTCGCTCAGAGGATGGTGCAAGCGGCTGGTGGAAGTGGTCGATGCGGGTTCAAATGCAACATTGAAGGGATGCTTGCAGAGTTCCGTGGATGAAAGGGGTACGATTCAGGGGCAGGTAGATGACATTAGATGTAAAACCAGGCTGGCACAGACTCATCATTGTCATTATCATTGTGTGCCTTGTCATATGACGTAGGCGATCATGGTTTCACGTCCTTGGCAATTTGTTCTACAGAAGTGGTTTGCCATTGCTGCCTTCTGGGCAGTGTCTTCACAAGACGGGTGACTCCAGTCATTATCTGTCTGGCTCTGTTATACGAGTCAGACTGGACACACTGGGGGCTGATGGTGGAACAAAGGACCCTCCGGAAAATCCTGGCAATTCTGGACAATGTTTCTCACCCTCGGCATGCCGCCTTGGCTGAACAGAGGAGCACGCTCAGTAATAGACTAAGATAACTGCGCTGCTCCAAAGAGCGCTATATGAGGTCATGCTTAACCTCGGCCATTAGGCTCTATAATGAGTCAACCTATGCCCAGGGAAACAATGGCCCTCTCCTGTTACGCTGTCATTAACCTCTGTTTACCAGTGCTCTGCTTTGCTCTGCTTACCACACCCTGCTATCGCTTACACCCTGTGCAATACCACCATCACTTCTTGTCTGGTCAGTGTGAATGTACACCCATTATTGTAATTCTTGCACTACCATCTTAGTGTGAAGTTGTAAATCTTGTAATCTTTGACTTGTCAATCTTGGACATCTTATTTTTAAGTTAACTTATTTTTTATTCTTTCTTACTTCTCTTCTAATATTTGCATATCTGTGCACTTGTAATGCTACTGTGACACTGTAATTGCCTTTGAGATCAATAAAATATCTATCTATCTATCATTACTCTTCAGAGGTTGTCCACCTCGTGTCAGTGATCGCATGACTGGGACTTGTGATATGCACCAGCTGCTCTATCTATCTATCTATCCATCTATCCATTTATCTACCTACCTATTGATCTATCTGTTTATCTATCTATGTCTATCTGTCTGTCTATCTATCTATCGAAGTTCAAGGGGGATATTAGAGGAAGGTTTTTTTACTCAGAGAGTGGTTGGTGCGTGGAATGCACTGCCTGAATCAGTGGTGGAGGCAGATAAACTAGTGAAATTTAAGAGACTACTAGACAGGTATATGGAGGAATTTAAGGGAGACAGGGTTTAAGGGTTGGCACAACATTGTGGGCTGAAGGGCCTGTACTGTGCTGTACTATTCTATGTTCTATCTATCTGTCTATCTATGTATCTACCTATGTATGTATGTTTGTATCTATCTATGTATCTATCTATGTATCTATCTATCTATTTAGTGATACAGCAAGGACCGGAGAAGGCCCTTCAGGCCCTTTGGACCACGCTGCCCTGACAACCCCCACAACCCTAATCAACCTTAACCTAATCATGGGACAATTTACGATGGCCAGTTAACCTCTCTGCCATGTCTTTGGACTGTGGGAGGAAACTGGAGCATCTGGGGAAAACTCATACAGAGACCCTTTCCCGAACCACGCTGAAATTGAGCTCCGAGCCATGGTAACCGCTATGCTACCATGATGTTGATATGGTCTCATAGGTATGTGGGACTAGGTAGAGGACTTTATTTTTTATTGTTGGTTTACTTGGAGATGAAGCTTGGTAACAGGCCTTCTGGCCCAACAAGCCCAGCTATTACACCCATGTGACTAATTAACCTACTAACCCGTATGTCTTTGGAGTGTCGGAGGAAACGGAGTGGATGTACAAACTATTTACAGACAGCAGCGGGAATAGGGCCCCGGCCGCTAAAGCATGGTCATGGAAAGGCCATGATCACCCATGTCATACAACACGGCACATAATGATGATGTCATAGGACATGGCACCTCATGATGATGTTGATGTTGATGCTGATGATCAACCTTTGCTTTATTTATTAAAGCGTTACGCTAACTGCTACACTACCTTGGCGCCCCAGGATCAGGTCGGTGTGGTCTCGATAGGCCGAGGGGTTCTGATTCTGTGCTGTACTGCTCTGTTACACGTGTACCAAAAAGAAAGGAGCCTTGGCTTACATTGCGCTTGGCAGCGAGCCTCCGCAGTGAATCAACATCGAAGCTTACGCTTGGGGTGTGAGTAATGCTGATGGCACTGCTTTCCCTGCAGATTCCCGACGGTCGCAAGATCAATTGTATTTGCAACAGAGTGTCATTAATCCTTAGTCAAAGAGTACCAGACCAGAGTCCATTATAACCAGGCTGAGTAACAGCTGCATTTCAGTAACCTTTTAGCTGGATCTTCACGCTCTCGTTGTGATTTTCATGCTAGTTTTATTACTGGAATAAAGGATAAATTCAGAAAATTATCACATATTTCCATGGTGGGATTTATTGGTCCAATGGTATAGGGATGACAGCATCTTATTACTGAATATAAATAAACTACCACAACATGTTACCTTGCTGGATGTGAAAGACTGTAAACTACTTCACGTAGAGCAGGGGTTCCCCATCTGGAGTCCATGGATCCCTCGGATAATGGAAGGGGTCCTCAGCATAAGTAAGGGTTGCGGACCCCTAATGTCGAGGGTGGTGAGAATGTGGGACGAGCTTCCAGCAGAAGTGGTAGATGAGGGTCCGGTTATGATATTGTAGACAAGTTTGAATCGGTGCAGGGACGAGAGGGCAATGGTCCAGGTGCAGGTGGAAAACCAGGCCGGCGCAGACAAGATGGTCTGAAGGGCCTGTTTCTGTGCTGTCGATTTCTATGACTCATTGTGGACCATGAGAGCCACCGTGTAAAGGGAAATTGTGGAAGGAAGAAGGTAAGGTTGGCATTGATGCGGTGCCTTCTCTGATCTTGGTGTGTCTTGCAGCTGATGCCATCCTTTGAAAGGTGTCACTTTTGTAATATTGGGGTCATGGAGGGCAATCTTCACTAAACAATACACCAAACAGTATTGAAATAACATTCAGACAATTTAATTGTGCTGATTCTCATAGTCACTTTAAAAATATAGTTCTCTTGAACGATCTAAGTAATTGATGGTTGAATGCTTTGTGTCCAAGGTGGCACCTCAGCACTCAGGACTCATTGGGTATATTTAAAGCAGAGGTTGACCGTCATATCAACAACATCATCATTATGTGCCATGTCATATGACATCATCATTATGCGCCGTGTCGTATGACGTGGGTGATCACGGTCTTTCCATGACCATGATTGTTCCTGGCAAATTTTTCTACAGAAGTGATTTACCTTTGCCTTCTTCTGGGCAGTGTCTTTGCAAGATGGCCCAGCCATTATCAATACTCTTCAGAGATTGTCTGCCTGGCGTCAGTGGTCGCATAACCAGGACTTGTGATCTGCACCGGCTGCTCATCTGACCATCCACCACCTGCTCCCATGGCTTCATGTGACCCTGAACGGGGGGTAAGCAAGTGCTACACCTTGCTCAAGCGTGACCTACAAGATAGCGGAAGGAAGGAGCACCTTACACCTCCTTTGGTGGGGATGTATCTCCACCCCACCACCCAAGGAGGGTAATAGGTTCTTGATTAGTGAGGGTGTCAGTGTGAATGGGGAGAAGATGGGAGAGGGAAAATAAATTGACCATCGTTGAATGAAGGAACAGATTGAAGGGGCTAAGTGGCCTCAATCTGCTCATGTCTTGTGGTTTCTTGATCTTTTGGTCTTATGCACCAGCCTGTGTTTTATACTGGAGATACTGCCCCCTGCAGGAATGGATGAGGAAGACAGACGAGGAACTCATACGACACTCTCTTTGCCGTTCTCTTCCCATAACCCTCACGAAAAGCCATGTGCCCGCAGTATGGTTGACCGCATTGCGCTTCACAGCGGCTGCTCGAACGTGGGATGTCCACACCTCCTGCTGTCATCCAGGAGAAGGAGCCAATCACGTTGAGCCAGTAGGGGTGAAGGTCGTTACCAAAGAAGGCCAGGCCCTGGTAAAATGTCACAAAGTGAGGACATATCACATCAGTGAGCACACAGAGGAGATTCACTCAGATGCTGTCTGGGTACGAGAGGAGATGGGGGCGGCAGGTCTTGTTTTCCTTGGAGTGAAAGAGGCCGAGGGGTAACCTGGGGCCGGCACAGTAGCGTAGCGGTGAGCATGATGGTTTACCGTGCAGACGACCCGGGTTCAATTCCGCCGCTGTCTGTAAGGAGTTTGTACCATCTCCCTCTGACTGCGTGGGTTTCCTCCTGGTGCTCTGGTTTCCACCCACGTTGGTCATTGTAAATTGTCCCATGTTATTTTTTTAGGGGTAAATTGGGGTGGGGAGGTGGTTCGGAGGGCCAGAAGGGCCTACCCTGCGCTGTTTCTCAATAAATAAATAAAATGCGTTAGGCTTTGGGAACCTCAGATGGCATTGACATTTGAAATCTTTTACCCCGGTTAGGGGTATCAAAAACAAGAAGGCATAGGCTTAAGGTGAGAGGAAGGAGTTTTAATGAGTAGGGTTTTTTTTACATGAAGAGTCGCTAGCATCTGAAACGTGGTTTTGGAGGACATAGTGGAATTAGATACAATCAGTACAGTTAAGAGAGATAAAGACAGATACTTCAACAGGCAAGGCAGTGCAGTCCAAATGGGATGGGGAGGATGGGTGAGAAGGGCAGCATGCACACAATGGGCCGAAGGGTCTGGTTCTACCTGGACTGCTATGATTCTGTTAGCAACGCACACGAAGTGCTTGAGGAACTCGACAGGTCAGGCAGCACCTAGGGAAAACAGTCGACATTTCGGGCTGAGACCCCTTCTACAGGACTGAAAAGGAAAGGGGGAGGATGCCAGAATAGAAAGGTGGGGGGGAGGGGGAGATAGGCTGGCTGGAGGGTGATAGGTGAAGCCAGGTGGGCAGGAAAGGTCAAGGGCTGGAGAGGAAAGAATCTGATAGGAGAGGAGAGAGAGGAGGGAGGAGAAGGGGAAGGAGGAGGGGACCCAGGGGGAAGTGACAAGCAGGTGAGAAGGTCAGAGTGGGGAACAGAGGAAATTTTGTTCACTGGAAGGAGAAATCGATATTCATGCCATCAGGTTGGAGGCGACCCAGATGGAATGTATGTTGCTCCTCCACCCTGAGAGAGGCCTCTTCTTGGCACAAGAGGAGGCCATGGACTGACACGTTGCAATGGGAATTTAAAATTTCGGCTGCCAGCTTGTGGCGTATGGCGCGGAGGTGCTCGACCGAGCGCTCTCACGATTCATGACGGGTCTCACCATTGTAGAGGAGGCCGCATCGGGAGCACCGGACGCAATCGACAACCCCAGCAGGTTGGCAGGAGAAGAGCTGCCTCTCCTGGAAGGACTGTTTGTGGTTCTGGAGGGAGGTGTATGGGCAGGTGTAGCTCTTGGGCCGCTTTCTGATTGTAGCATTGTTGACACCCAGTGCTCGCCGTTCCAAGGATCGTTGTGCTGTGAGGATCCCAAGGACTTGGAAAGGATGGCTTCTGCAGTGAGAGACCTGGTGTAGTGTGGATTGTTCTACTTATAGAAAAGCGGATTGAACTCAGACTTAATTAAGGTGTTCAAACCCCTGAAGGGTTTGATACTTCACTTACTGCCCTATTACCCCGTCGGTGTTCAGGGTCCTCCATCTCTGGCGGTGGTCAAGACTTCCTACATTGTGTCAATAACTTCCTCTGGGTTTTCACTATTGTCAATCATGCAAGACCCGGGTGGCGGTTCAAGAAGACTGTCACACTCAGATGTAGAAGGATTCTTCATTGCTGTTTCCGTAACACCAGTCAGGGTCGTGAGCCCTGAGCTGAACCCCCGAGCCTGGAGGACCGGTGGACCACTCTTAGTCTGGCCTCTACCCTTTGACCTGTTTGGCATGGCTGACCCTACCAAGAGCCAAAGCATAAAGCTCTGACTCTGGCCAGCATAGCTCTCCGGGTCATCGAGGCACGCAAGCTTCCAAACAAGATTGTGGCCCTCTTGGAGGGAAGGGTTTGACAGAGTGGGCATAATTTCTGTCACAGGGAGGATCGGCACCAATTGCAGCTGTCGTTTAGGTGACAGGTGAAGCTGAGGAAGAATTGTTGCACAATGAGTTATGATGACGAAGAACATCCTGAAGGCTCAGTCGAAGTAGATTCAGCACTCATTTCTGAGAGGGATTTATCAACCTGCGACTGTTAGTTCATGAGTGACACGGTTGAATGTGATTGTCTTTTCAGAGAAGAGGTACAGAGATGAAGGATTACGTTCTTTCCAACCGGGTGTGAACCCTTGATGGTCATTGCTCCGTTGGCGCTGAACACCAGCTGTTTCAGATTCTTGACAAATTTGTCATTCAGTTCCACATTCGAGCTCTGCTGATGGTCTAATTTGGTAAATGATGTGCCCAGTGGGGCTCTGAAGCAGACTCAGGAAAGGTCTTGTGTTCGATTTTTAATTCTACATTGACACGCTGCTGTCAGTTAGACAGCAGCGTGGAAGTGGGATTGTCTGCCGGCCCTGACTGAAAGGAGAGCTGTTCACCCGTGGTCTCTCACTGGCGTTCACTGGTTGTAACGCAGGGTGGAGGAGGAGGTTCTCGAAGTTCCCTGGAGGATGGGAGGACAGTGGCAGGGTTGAAACTGATGGGGAAAGAGATCCCTGTCTTTTCCACCTCGGAGACCCCTGAGTCAATATGAAGGCAATTGCAAACCGCTTGTGTTGAGAAATTTGCCAAGGACAGTCATGGTCAAGGAAAGACCATGATCGCCCACGTCATCTGACCCGGCACATAACGAAAGTACATGCAGGCTGTTCGGCCCGTCACATCCATGCTGGCCCCAAGACACCTATTTCCTACTCAATCCAATAACCAGTGCTTAGTCCATTGCTTTCTATGTCGTGTCAATGTAAGTACTGATCTAAATACTGCTTAAATAGTGAGGGACTCCACCTCCATCACTCACCCCACAGTGTGTAGATTCCAACCACCTTCTGGGTGAAACATTTCTTTCTCAGATCTGCTCGAAACCTTAATCTAACTCTGTGCACTTTATCTACGGGATAGTTTCCTACTCTCTAGAGTATTTATGTGCCTTGTAATTTTGTATATTTCCAGCAGGACCATCACTCTCACCCTCACCCCCACCCCCACCATTCCTTCAAGGTAAACAAACCCAGCCTGCCCAATCTCTCCTACAAGCCAACTTGATCTATTCCAGGGAACATCCTGGTGAACATCCTCTGCACCCACTGCAGAATCAGAATTGGGTCTTATATCGCTGGCATATGTCGTCAAGTTCACACATTCTGGTAAGATCGTGGTGCGCTCAGGTGCAGCAGCAAGCTACTTGTTGGTGGAGGAGGTGGGCCACGTTGCTACCGGCTACAGAAAGGCGTTGGAGTCAATGTGTGAGGGCGGCGTGCAGTCTAACAGCGAGTAATTAACTTGAATGTTTCCCCTTGCGATCGCAAGGCCCTGCTGGACATTGGTAATGTAAAATGCTGCAAGCCCGGTTCACTGGGTTGATTGGTGAGACTGACAACAAGAGAGCTGCGTGGCCTTGGTTGTAGTAAGGGCTAGGCCTCATGCCGCGGGCTGGCCTGTTGCAGCAGTCCTGGAGGAGAGACGCTGGAGGCGGTGTGCCGTGGCGTCCGTGCTCGGCTGGGGACTGGTGTCTCCAGTCAGTGCTGCCCTCTAATGTTCACTTGGTGGAAGGCAAGCTGCATTGCGCTCGTGCGTGCATATATCCATCTACAGACCGCTGTCAACTGCTCGTTCTTTCCAACAACGCCCACGCACCATCAATTTAAAGGACATGCCACTCAGAGATTTGGGCTGGATGCATTTTTTCTTTCTTGTGTGACTATGTTTACTGCTAAATTATTTGTGTGATATGTCCTTTGGGCCATGTGTGAGTGCTGGTACTGCATTTTGTACCTTGGCCCCAGAATAACACTGTTTCAGTTTGCCGCATTCGTGTTTGGCCGACTGACAATTAAACTTGAACTTGATTTGTGGCAGTGGTATATTGCAATAATAATAATAAAATATCTATAAATGACAAAAAGTGTATGTATAAGAAAAATTAAGTTAAATAAATAGTGCAAAGAGAGAGGAAAAATAGTGAGGTAGTGTTCATGGGTTTACTGTTTGTTCAGAAATCTGATAGCAGAAGGGAAGAATCTAAAATGTTGAATGTGTGCCTTCAGGCCCCTGTACCTACTCCCTGAAGGTAGCAATGAGAAGAGGGCATGTCCCGGGTGACGGGGGACCTTAATGATGGACGCCACCTTATTGAGGTGTTGACTTTTGAAGGTGTCTTCGATGCTTGGGGAGGTCCAGGGCCTGTGTTGGAGCTGGCGGAGTTTATGTGTTTCTGCAGCTACTTCTGATCCTGTGCGGTGGCCCCCTCCTTACCAGACGATGATGCGGCCAGTTGGAATGCTGTCCTCGGTACACCTGTGGAAATGTGCGAGTGTCTTGTCACGATTGTAGAAGCGCAACCACGTTCATGTGTGGTCAGCAGAAATATACCGGGATCTCCGCCGGAGGCTTAACTTATAAAGAATGAGAGGGGATCTCATTGAAACCTATCGAGTGTTGAAAGGCCCCGACAGAGTGGAAATGGAGAGGATGTCTCCTGTGGTGGGCGAGTCTTAAGAACCAGAGGGCACGGCCTCCGAACGGAGGGGCGTACTTTTAGAATAGAGATGAGGAAGAATTTCTTTAGCCAGAGGGTGGTGAATCTGTGCAATTCATTGCCACAGGTGGCTGTGGAGGCCAAGTCACTGGGTATATTTAAGGCAGAGGCTGATAGACTCTTGATTAGTCAAGGTGTGAACGGTTACAGGGAGAAGGAAGGAGAGAAGGGAGGAGATTAGGGCTGAGGGGGAAATGGATCAGCCATGATGAAGTAGCAAAGTAGACTCGATGGGCCAAATGGCCTAATTCTGCTTCTATATCTTATTATGGTCCCATGGTCTTATAATCTCCCTCTTATTATATTAATTTCCTAGGCTAACAAAGACAATTACGCTATATCCCTTCTCCAACACAGTACATACCTGTGCTGCTACCTTTGGGATCTTTGGACTTCTATACTGAGGTCCTGTGTTCCTCAGTTTTCTCCAAGGCTCTGCCCCAGTGTGGCGTGGTAGGGGTAGCAGTTAGTGTAATGCCATTACTGTGACAGTGACCTGGGTTCAATCCTGCCGCTGTCTGGCAGGTGTACCTTGTATACATTCCCTCTGTGACACCATGGGTTTCTTCCGAGTGCTCCAGTTTCCTCCTCCATTCCAAAATCATAAGGGCCGTGTGGTCACATGGGCGTAATTGGGCAGTGCAGACTCATTGGGCTGGAAGGGCCTGTTGCCGACTATAACTCTGAACAAAATAGAAAGGTTTAGTGTGCATTCCCATCCTTACTAGTTCTTCCAAAGTGCATTACCTCTCGACTGCCAGGCTTAAATTCAACTGATCAATACCATCTTGTGGCGTAAGACTAACTGCCTGATTATCAGCAGCAGTACCTTTTTCTATGTCACCTACAAACTTTCAATCCTTTCCTCCTAATTTATATACTAATTCCTGGATTATCTAACACAATATGAGAGTTCCAACAGAGATCCCTGTGCTACACCACTTGTCACAGGTAATGGATCTGGAACTGACGAGATCCAGAACATTCTTCAGAAGTCAAGAATATGGCATAAGTCTTGTGTTTACAGCCACAACATTAGATGTTCGGAATAACAAAAAAATAATTACCAATCCACTCTACTGTTTGTTTGTTCGTTCATTATGCGCCATGTCATATGACATCATCATTATGCGCCATGTCATATGACATCATCATTATGTGCTGGGCAATATGACATCATCATTATGTGATGTGTCATGTGATGTCATCATTATGCCCCATGTTCTATGACATGGGAGATCATGCCCTTTCCATGACCATGATTGTTCTTGGCAAATATTTTCTACAGAAGTGGTTTGCCATTGCCGCCTTTTGGGCAGTGTCTTTACAAGACGGGTGACCCCCTCATCCATTATTAATATTCTACAGAAATTGTCTGCCCGTCATTCATAGTCGCATAACCAGGACTCGTGATATGCACCAGCTGTTCATACGGTCACCCACCACCTCCTCCCATGGCTTCACGTGACCCGGATCGGGGGGCTAAGCAGGTGCTACACCTTGCCCAAGGGTGACCTGCAGACTAGCGGAGGGAACGAGCACCTTACACCTCCTTTGGTAGAGACGCATCTCCACCCAGCCTCCCTCACTCTGTTGTATGTAAGAAAAAATAACTTCTGGTCATTTTTACACTGAAAACAATCTCAAATTGGACAGATATGAAAACTCCTTTGATAAGAATAGCAGGTGAGAGACTTTGATTTATATTGGCATGACAAGCTAGCAGAGAAAGAAATACAGAAGCAGATATACTACAAATTACTAAAAAAAAATCCACTGAGCATTTGCAGTCAAACAGTTGATCATACAAACATACTGTTGTGTTTGATATTGAGGGAGAGTGCAGAGCACACCAGGATCCCAGTATACAGTCTATTCAACTGAACTTTATTGACAACACTCCCTGTACAATATGTGCGTTCCTCCCATGTGGGAGCGGCTAACTGGCTGGTGTAGGATTAACCCATTAATTACCACAATGCAAACAAGCATGCATTAATAAAGCTAAATTACAAGAAAAGTAACAATTTATATCCTAATCCAACACAGATTTCTGGTCACAAAATCAACCCTCTGCCATCACCCTCTGTCTTGTACTTTCAAGCCAATTTTGGATCCTATTTGCCAAGTTCCTTTTGATCCCATGATCTGAAATCCTTATGGCCAGTCTGTTAGGTGGTACCTTGTCAAAGGTCTTCCTGAACTCTGTTTTGTGTGTATCAGCTGCCCTGATGAACACACCTTGTCACAAATAAGAGAAAAAGAATTTCAGGATGTATTTGTGTACCTTTCTCTGACATTAAATGTACCCATTGAACTTATTGAAAATCTGCAGATGCTGGAAATCCAAAGCAACACACACACAAAGTGCTGGAGGAACTCAGCAGGCCAGGCAGCGTCTGTGGAAAAGAGTGAACCGTCGACGTTTTGGGCTGTGATCCTTCTTCAGGATCAGAAAGGATGGGGAGAAGTCAGAGGAAGAAGGTGGCGGGGAGGGGGGAAGGGGAGGAAGAAGTACAAGGTGGTAGGTGATGGGCGAAACCGGGCGATGGGGAGGAGGGTGAAGTAAAGAGCTGGGAAAGAGAAAAGCAGCTGGAGAAGGGGTTCTCTGTTAGGAGAGACAGAAGGCCATGGGGGAAAGGGAAGGGTGAAGAGACCAGAGCGAGGTGATGGGCAGGAAAGGAGATGAGTGAGAGAGGGAAACAGGAATGGGGAATTGGTGGGGTATGGGGTGCACTGCTGGGAATTTGAGAAATCGATGTTCATGCCATCAGGTTGGAAGCTACCCAGACGGAATATAAGGTGTTGTTCCTCCAATCTGAGTGTGGCCTCGTGTATTTCCTCTCTGTAAGTTGCTGGGATCGAGTTGCCATCTTGGATCACCGCTGACCATGTAGATGGATTTTTTTGTCAGGAGCTTATGAGGCTAAGGAAGGAGAGCGTAGTTGACGTTGACCAGCCATGCTGAGATTGATAATGTGACACAAGGTCAATGGGCGAATCGGGTTCAAGTTAATCATCATTCTACCATACGCGTGCCCGCTTCTCAGTGCTCCCATCAGCACAGGAAGTACCTGAGCCTGAAGACACAATCTTGCAAGGAAGGTTTCCCCTCCACCATCAGATTTTTGAACGGACCACAAACCCAAATATACACCCCCACTATTTCCGTTTCTCTCTTTTTGCAATACTTATTTAATTTAATTTTATATCCATTTCTTATTGTAATTTATAGACTTTAATATGTCTTGCACTACCCTGACTTCACACCGTGTGCCACTAATATTAAACTGACTCTGATCCTGATATTTATACAGCTAAATGAAACACCGTTTTTCTAGGGCCAAAGTGCAGAATGCAGTAGGTACAGTCACACACAACACACATTAACCCTCAGGCCCGGCCAGCACGTGTTCATCTCGGGGCAGACAACTTCTGGCCCCACCAAACTGAGGAATCTCATTTTTGTGGATGCTGTGTGATGTTGCCCGGCTAGAAATCCACACCGCAATATATCCGACAGTACTGTACACCATATGCAATTAAATGATTGAACTTTTTTAAATGTTAATCTGGATGTAGGGTTAGTAAAGAAAATAAAGAGAAAAGGGGCCCATTTTAAGGAAAAAGTCAAAAGTGCACATTAATGCTCATTGGTACAGCTCTACATCAACCATTGACCAACTCCGAGTGTCACCGAACTTAGGACCCTCGCTCCCAGTCCACTCCGTCCGGTGGTCTACCAGCTCTCTCCACATGCGTCTTCCTTCTTCCTCCCTCCCAACAAAAGACTGCGAAAATCTCCCTTCCAGACTCACGAGAAAGAACAACATTTCTCTCATTGGATAGTCCCCCCGCATTCCAAACCCCATTATCTCTAGACAGAGAAACCATTACATTAGCAGTGAAACCTTACAGCATGTTACACACATAATAGGCATCCGTTAGTCTCGAGAGACCATGGATTTGCACCTTGGAAAATTGGGCAGGGTTGTATGGGAGACCGGCAAGTCTCCCCTCTCCAAGGGAAGGGAAGAACTGATACAGCTTGGCACCGGTGTCATCGCAGAGCAATGTGTGGTTAAGTGCCTCGCTCAGGGACACAACATGCTGCCTTAGCTGAGGCTCGAACTAGTGACCTTCAGATCAACGCTTTAACCACTTGGACACGCGCCAACACACATAAATACTGTCATAACATAATATTAGAACAAGTCCCTGGGTAACATGGCCCGAAGACTGACAGGTTGACTTAGAGTGTGAGGTGCATGTTTATGTTGGACCAGATAATGCCACTGGTTCTATTATGACTAAACAAGCAGTCGTATAAATAAAGGCTGATTTATACTTGTGCACACAGGCTACACCGCAGCCTACACCGTAGCCCTGATTTTCACTTCTACATCACTCTATGCCGTAGCGAGCATGCGTTGGTGCGCGCCAAAACGCTAGTTGGCGGTGGCGTTTCTATGCCACTGTGTTGAGTTTCTTCAAGAGAGACATCAACGAGGATGCATTTCAAACATTTTCATATGTCGGCAGGTAGATTTGACGATTTGGTGCATGTATTTTGTATCAGTGTACGCACAGCCTACAGACATGGCGGAGAAGAAGCTACCGGAAATGTGTAGCAGGAAATGCGATGCTACCAAGCGGACCAATCACAGTTGTTGTGGTCTGCATTGCCACGACGCGTGAGTAACTTTTCCGGAGAGGTGCACATCACCCTACTGCGTAGGGTACAACGTAGGTACGGCGTAGGGTACGCAACACCTACGGCGTAGATGCGGCGCACAATCATAAATCAGCCTTAAGAGATAATCTGCAGATGCTGGAAATCCAAGCTATACATGCAAACTGCTGGAGGATCTCAGCAGGCCAGACAGCATCTATGGAAAAGAGTACAGTCGACGTTTCAGACAGAGACCCTTCGGCAGGACTGAAGGGAAAAAGATGAGGAGTCAGAGTTAGAAGCTGGGGGGGGGGGGGCAGAGAGAAAAACACAAAGTGAAACCAGGATGCGTGGGGGTGGGGTGAAATAAAGAGCTGGGAAGTTGATTGGTGAAAGAGATACAGGACTGGAGAAGGGGGAGTCTGATAGAAGAGGGCAGAAGGCCATGGAAGGAAGAAAAGGGGGAGAAGCAACAGAGGGAGGTGATGGGATGGCAAGGAGATAAGGTGACAGAGGGAAAAGGCGAGGGTATGATGCACCATCAATAACTCTCGGAGACGTGAGGCAAGATATAGGCTTTTATTGGCTGGAAGAAAGAACAAGCAGCTATTGACCACCACACTGCATCCTGGAGACTGAGGCCAGGGCGGTGTCTCCAATCGCCTTTATACCAGGGTCAGTGGGAGGAGCCACAGGAGCAGTCAGCAGCAGGGGGCGTATCCAGACAGGTTTATGTAGTTCACCACAGGGTAGGAAGAGGAGCCTTTGCTGGAAGTTCAAGAAATCGGTGTTCATGCCATCAGGTTGGAGGCTACCCAGATGGAATATAAGGTGTTGTTCCTCCAACCTGAGTGCAGCCTCTTCGCGGCAGGAGAGGAGGCCATGGACCGACATGTTGGAATGGGAATGGGAAGTGGGTGGCCATTGGGATATCCCACTTTTTTCTGCTAGGTGCTCGGCGAAGCGGTCTCCCGATCTGCGTCGGGTCTCTCAGGAGGCCTCACCGGGAGCACCGGATACTGGCGGTGACTCCAACAGACTCACAGGTGAAATGTCGCCTCACCTGGAAGGACTGTTTGTGAGGTGAGGGAGGAGGTGTAGGGACTACAAGAAGGGACCAGTGCAAGATGAGAGTGTGTCTGTGAGTTGGAGAGTGTTTGGGGGAGGAATCTCCTCTCACGTTCCTGGACCTAGCTCAATAGTGACTTGGCCACTGCTGGAGTGACTGTTTTGAGGAAGGTCTTGACTAAGTACTTAACAGAAGTTGTTAGAGGGATGCAAGTGAGCTTTCTTGCAATATTCACCCGAGGCAGATTGGCTTCAGTGGAATTAACGCTTTGCCGATAACTCTGCAGCGTTCCGTGCTGTGCACTGGGCGATTACTGCACCGAAGTCAAGCAGCTTCCACAAAATCTTCGGAATGGGGAAACAAGGAGGAAGAAAGCAGAACAAAAACGGTATTAATGGACTTAGATCTCCAGATGCCAAGGTGGGATGTAATTTTCTCCAGTGTGTTCAGAAACAAGGTTAAAACTTGTCAGTCGAAGCTGTCGACTCGTCGGATTGATACGCAGTCATGTCAAGTGCTGAGAACTTCCCACTCCCTTCGTAATAGCCCCTCAGTGCTAAAGTTATCTCACAGACATTTCATTTGTCATCCTGTTGAGCCTAATCATTTTATCAAGTCTGTCCTCTAAAGCTGCAGTTGGACTTCCAACTTAAATTAACTTCAGGACCTGGGCGATAGCTGGCAAGGGCAGATCCCTAATTTCCACTGAGAAGGAGACGGCGAGCTCCCACTTTGATTATCTGCTGTCCTTCCTGTGAAGGGTATTCCCACTCTGCTGGGAGATTGGAACTTAGACCCAGTCACAATTAAGGGCTAGTGGTATGTCTGCACATCAGGACGGTGTCTAGTTTACGGGGGAGGCTGAATTTATTTACTTTTTGAGAGACAGCGCGGAATGGGCCTTCCGGCCCTTTGAGACGTGCCGCCCAGCAACCCCCCTGACTTTAATCCGAGCCCCCAAGCACGGGGCAATTTACAATGACCAATATCTTAGCAATTAGCCTTTGGACTTTGAGGTGCGCCCAGCAATCCCACAGTTTAATCCGGGACAATTACGGGACAATTTACAATGACCAATTAACCTACCAACCGGTAGATCTTTGGACTGTGGGAGGAAACCGGAGCACCTGGAGAACGTACAAACTCCTTACAGGCAGCGGTGGGAATTGAACCCGGGTCGCCGGAATTGTAAAGCGTTGTGCTAACCACTAGGCTAGCGGGCCTGAAGGGACAGTGTTTCCATGCACCTACTGTGCTTGTCTACCTTGGCAGTCAAGGACACAGGTTTGGAAGGTGTTGAAGTAGGTAAATGGTGCATTTTGTGGCTGCATGAATGAATGTTTGGATCCTGAAGACTTCATCGTCCTGAATGATGTCGAGCTTCCTGAGGCTTGTTGATGCTGAACTGACCCAGATGAGACCATAAGATCATAAGATACAGGAGTGGAATTGGGCCATTTGGCCCATTGAGTCTGCTCCTTCATTTCATCATGGCTGATGCACTTTCCCTCTTAGCCCCAACCTCCCGCCTTCTCCCTGTATCCCTGCATGCCCTGACCAATTAAGACTCTATCAACCTCTGCCTTAAATATACATAAAGACTCTCCACAGATTCACTACTCTCTGGCTAAAGAAATTCCTCTTCAAGTCCATTCTAAAGGACACCCCTCTATTCTAAGGCTGGGTCCTCTGGTCTTAGACTCTCCCACCATAGGAAACATCCTCTCCACATCGATTCTTTCAAAGCTTTTCACCATTTGATAGGTTTCAATGAGATCACCCCTCATTCTTCTGAATTCCAGTGTACACAGGCCCAGAGCCTTCAAACACTCTTCATATGACAAGCCATTCAAGTTTGATGGTGTGTTTTCAGCCCAATTGAGCGATCTGGCACTTTGCTGCCTCTGAGGAAGGTTCAGTGAGGCTTCGAGTGGAGTGAGTGCAACACTCACAACACGCTGGAGGAACTCAGCAGGTCGAGCAGCAGCCGTGGAAACGAGCAGTCAACCTTTCAGGCCGAAACCCTTCGTCAGGACTGAAGTGGAGTGAATGGCCTGGTAAGCCCGGAGACTGGGCACGGACGCACGATTGACTCCACTTCTCTCCGATCTCACTGATTAAAGCGACAAGCAAGATTGAAATCAACGAGGATGAGAGCAGAAGGCAAACGGGTATTGGGTGGCGTCAGTCTGTGTTTGACCGGTCTCCTTGTCTGTCCCTCTCCCTCACTGCAGCTGGACGAGCGAGTCTGCCTATGACCGGTCTCTCTCTCTCTTTCTCTCGCTCGCTGCTGCCCGAGCCTTGGATCTTGGGCAAGGCTTAATCGATGCAGTTTGTGAATTAGGCTCTGTAGTTCATGTTATGACATGTTTCTGGTTTCTGGTTCCTACTTTGTCGCTGTTTTGTGCGATTTAATTGGGGCTGACCAGGTCTGAGGCCTGCAGTCACCAAACAGCACAGCGCCAAATTGAACGGAACTGAGCTGAAGCTGAACATTTCTGGACTGTTGACTTTATGGTTGATGTTTTATATTCTGTGGTTTTTGTTCGTTTTTTTGCCGTCGGTGCGATCTGTTCTTTTTTTCTGCATGTTGGGGGGTTTGATGTTTTTCTTTGAGCGTGCTCCAGGTTTTTCTTTGTTTCGTGTCAGTCCGTGTGGGGAAGACGAATCTCAGGGTTGAGCACTGCACACACACTTTGATAATAAACGTACTTTGAATCTTTTCTCCTCCCCCCCCCCCCCCCCCCTTCTCGCACCATTACACTGTCTCCTGCAGAACACAGCCCACAGGAAAGGACTCAAAAATGAATTCCTCATGGAATCTCATTTCTCAGCTTCCAAACGAACTGACCATTTTCAGGCACGGGTCCCCAGAGCTGCGGTGAAAGGATCCTGTCGCGACGAGTGAAAGTCTGAGTTTGCGTTTATGAACAAAATTCACAGTGAGAAATGAATTAGTGCAAGGGGCGACATCTGCTGAAATATTTAGCTGCTGTTTGATATGCCAAATGAAAATGTTTCTAAGTTAGGTTGGAATGATGCTGAAATTGGTCGGGAGCTCCAGAGGCACATGATAGATTGTAAAATCCGTACGCCTGTAGCTAGAATGTGGGCCCAGTTTAGAGGCGATCAAAAGTCTGTGTGAAGCAGACCTTCGTACCGCCGGTGATACAGCAGCATAGCGTTACGCTTTGCAGTGCCACCGAATGCGACTCAGTTCCCTCCACTGTCTGTTTGACCTTCCCGTGACCAAGTGGATCTCCTCCGGGTGCTCCAGTTCCTTCCCACGTTCCAAAGACGTACGAGTTAGTAAGTTAGCCGTGGGCGTGCTACATTGGCGATGGTTGCGGGCCGCGCTGTCCCCAGCACAACCTCGGGACTGTGTTGCCACTGGCGCAGGCGATGCGCGTCACTGTGCCTTTTGACGTTTTCGATGTGCATCCCTTTGGGATGGGGGTTGCCACAGCAACGGTTACCATGACGCTACTACAGCTCGGGGCCCCGGAGTTCAGAGTTCAATCCGGGAGTCCTCTGTAAGGAACCTGTATGCCCTCCCCATGGAACACGGGGCTTTTCCCTGGGTGCTCCAGTTTCTGCCCACGGTCCAAGGCTGTACCGGGTAGGTCAATTGTAAATTTTCCCATGATTAGGTTAGGGTTAAATTGGGGTTATCAGGGGTTGCTGGGGAGGCACTGCTCGAACGGCCGCAAACTCTGCACTTTATTGCTAAATAGTAAAAATAAGACCATAAGGTATAGGAGCAGAATTAGGCCATTTGGCCCATCGAGTCTGCTCCGCCATTTCATCACGGCTGATCTATTTCCCTCTCAGCTGTAATCTCCTGCCTTCTAACATATCCCTTCATGCCCTCCGCAATCAAGGATCTATCAATCTCCGCCTTAAATATACATAAAGATTTGGCCTCCACAGCTGCCTGAGGCAACCAGTTCCACAGATACCCCAGTCTTTGGGTAAAGAAGTTCCTTCTCATCTCTGTTCTAAAAGGATGCCCTCCGTCCCAAAGCTATGTCCTCTGGTGCTTAGACTCTCCATATCCACTCTATCAAGACCTTTCACCATTCAATAGGTTTCAATGAGGTTACCTCTTATTTTTCTGAATTTTGGTGAATACAGGCCTAGAGCCATCAAAAGCTCTTCATATGACAAGCCATTCAATCCTGGAATCATTTCCGTGAGCTGCTTTTGAACCCCCTCCAGTTTCAGCTCATCCTTTCTAAGATAACGGGCCCAATAAAATTCAGCTGACAAGTGAAGCTAATCTTAAATCTTAGTCAGTTCGCAGACCATAGGGAGCAAGATGCCATGGTCTTCCCTTGTTAATGCCTTCTCCTTCTGCACTCTGACATTGTGGAGCACCCTCCAGGGATTTGTTAAGTACGGAGCACACAGGGAAAGGGCGGGATAAATTGTCAGGAGCTGGAATCAGGATGTTGGGGAACAGGTAGAGTCATCAGAGGACCGAATGAGTGTCACCGTCGGTGGGTGTGCCTCAGTGAGGGGTTGGATGAGAAAGCAGAAGAGGATGATTCAAGGCAGGGATCAGGTCTGGAAGTGCATGGGGATCAGTGTTGGATCCTTGCTGGTGAGTCTGTCCCCACAATCTCTCTAATTCTCACTATCACAAACTTGCACTAAACCTAGGTGTGTGTTCACACTAGTCATATATACATTAATTATACAAGATGCTGCAGGAATTCAGCAAGTCTGGCAGAACCTATAGAGGGAAATGAACAATCAAAATCTCAGGTTAACACCCTTCATATGTACACAGAATGTCACTCACATCCACACTGGTGTGCAGAAAAGCAGCAACCATCATCAGAGATCCTCACCACCCAGGCCAGACTCTTTACCAGCTGCTGCTATCAGGTAGATGATACCTGTACAAGAGCCTCAGGACTCGCACCACTGGCTTCAAGAGCATTGCTACCCCTCAACCATCAGGCTCTTGAACAAAAGGGAGTAACTACACTCATTCTACCTCCTGACGAAGGGTCTCGGCCCGAAACGTCGACAGTGCTTCTCCCTATCGATGCTGCCTGGCCTGCTGTGTTCCACCAGCATTTTGTGTGTGTGTTGTTTGTTCTCATTCTATCTCTGATGTTTCCACAACCGATGGTCTCACTTTAAAGACTCCTTGTCTTGTTATTTCATGCTCGTTATTTATTGCTATTTATTTATATCTGCATTTGCACAGTTTGTTGTCCGTTGATCCTGTTTACAGTTACTGTTCAATAGATTTGCTAAGTGTGCCCGCAGGAAAAAGAATCTCAGGGTTGTATGTGGTGATGTGTATGTACTCTGATAATAAATTTTACTTTGAACAGCTTCGAACTTTGGTTTGGGATCCCTTCCTAGTATTCCTTGAAATTTCTTGAAATCCCCTGGAAGAGATGAGGTCGGTCTTCCCCAAAACATGACTTTGTGCCAAATTCACTTTCCCTTGCCTTCTCCCCCACCCCTAACTGTGCCCTTGCCTATAGACCTTACCTAGTCCCTTGAGTCTCCAAATTCAACAGCAGAATGTTTTTAGAGTGGGGAAGGCGAGGGTTTAAGACCATAAGACAGATTCGGCCCATTGAATCTGCTCCTCCATTCCATCATCCCTCTCAATCCCATTCTCCCACCTTCTCCCTATAATCTTTGATGCCCTTACCTACCAAATCAGCCTCCACTTTAAATGTACCCAGACTTGGCCTCTACAGCTAACTGTGGAAATTAGTTTACCCTCTGGGTAAAGACATTCCGCCTCATCTCTGTTCAGAAGGGACGCCCTTCTATTCTGAGGCTGCACCCTCCGCTCCTAGACTCCCCCACCACAGTCTGAGAGCCTGTTTCTCCTCTTCGCCCTCTGCCCTGATCCTTGCAGTGTCAGCTTGCAACAGGAGAGCTCTTTCATCACTGTGCATCTATGTGTTGAAGCCTTTGTGAGGTTCTTGGCTTGCTCGTTTCCCGGTTGCTGTTTACTTATTAAAAGGTAGTCCACTGCTCTGGCAGATGCTGACGTTCCACTGACAGATCAGCCTGCCACAGAGTGTGCGGATTAGTTCATTTCTTTGCCAGCGTGCGGTGTCAGTCGTTAAAATTCTGATGGATTGGTGCGTGACCTTGCTGTCTCATCTGTCAGCATCGATCTCTTGGGGATAACGCTTATAAAGTTCTGTTCCAGTCCTGGGAATACTGTGGGAGCTTTCTGGAAGGTGTTCAGAGCCTTCTTCTTGCAGTCTTCAAGGTTTGTTGCTTCCGCCTGTTCAGCATGTCACAGCCTGAGCAGCTAAAGCTGTCAAACCTGATGCATAACCCCAAGATTCTCAGTATCCGTGTATAAACAACTCTTCTCATTACCTCTCCGGGAGCTGGAAGAACTCAACAAGTTAGGCAGCATCCATGGAAGGAAATGGGCTGTCGAAGTTAAACGTAGGGTCTCCACTTGAAACGTTGACTGCCCGTTTCCCAGCATCGATGCTACCTGACTTGCAGAGTTTTTACGGCATTTTCTGTGTTTCTCTCGATGCCGGCATCTGTAGTGCATCTTGTGCGTGTTTGCATTTTCTTCCAAGGTAAAGGGACGCCGTTTGATCCATTGAATCTATTCTGGCTCACTGAGCGATCCTGTCAGTCCCATTCTCCCCCACTCATTTTCTGTGTCCTATTCTCTCTCACATGTAAAAAATTCACCCAGCTTCTCTGAACCAACAGCTACACTGCTCGATATCTCCAGTGCTCTGAACCACCACCCACACCAGTCGATATCTCCAGATTCTCCAAACCACCAACCACACCAGTCAATATCTCCAGATTCTTTGGACCACCACCCACACCTCTCGATATCTCCAGATTCTCCAAACCACCAACCACACCAGTCAATATCTCCAGATTCTTTGGACCACCACCCACACCTCTCGATATCTCCAGATTCTCCAAACCACCACCTACACCTGTCGATATCTCCAGATTCTTTGGAGTACCACCTACACCCCTCGATACCTCACAGGTTCTCAGAACCACCATCCACACCAAGCAATATCTCCAGGTTACTTGAACCTCCACCTACACCATCTAACCTACCTACCAACCTCGTGGATTTGAAGGGAGTTCACTGCTATTGTGGTCCTGATATGAAGCCAGACACACACTACTTATTGTGTGGAGCACAGATCTCCACACTTCCCACAGCAGAAAGGAACGCAATCTCCATCCAGTCTGCACGATCTGTTGCTCCTGGATGTGAGCTTGCACTGGGAACTGACAAGTGTCAGAAATATATCCTGCCCAGAGACAAGCACATTTCAGATCAGCACAATGATGAAGAAACAATTTTCAGCTGATCGTTCTTTTATCTTATCAGCCAGCGTTTTATCAACAGTGGCAAATGAGCAGCCAGTATTACATGGTATGGAAACAGATGATAATGAGAAAAAAAAGGAAGAGCAAATAGATTTAATGATGGGCATAGCTGTTGTAACAACTTTTAGAACATTACAAAGCAGCTTGCAACCAATGTTATACTTCTAAAGTACTGTATACTCTTGTGTTGTTTGAAAATGGAGCAATGTTATGTCAAAGACCACAATCTAACTGCAGAATGTTGTATACGACTGGAAATAACTCCCCTGTCCCTCCTTCATGTTATACACGGCCAAGGGCCTCACCTGAAAGACAGAATGTCCGACAATGCACTACTCCCTTGCTAGAGTTTTTGATTGTCTAGGATATTGGGCCCAAGTCTCTGGAGCGGGTCTGGAACCTGTGACTTTCCGGACAGCTGGACAGTGCTGTCTGCTGGGCTGTTGTCAGACGGAGCTGGAACTGGATAAGGTGAGCTGGCAGGCACAGCTCATGTTGGACCACCGTTGACCCATCAGCACAAAATGATGGAGCTGAATTGGAAATAAGGAAGTTCCAGTCCTGCCGAAGGGTCTTGGCCCGAAACGTTGACTGCACTCTTTTCCAATGATGCTGCCTGGCTTGCTGAGTTCCTCCAGCATTTTGTGTGTGTTGCTCAGATTTCCAGCATCTGCAGATTTTCTCTCATTTGTGGAAGTAAGAACTAGAATTTGATTGTAAGTAAGATGGGAGAGCGGAAATTTGATTGGATGACGACTAACCAATCAGGAGGGATGGATTACAGGGGTATAAATACCACTGGACTAGACATGCCCAGTCATCATCCCTGATGAAGATGGCAGAATTTGTGATCAAAACTTTGGTTATAGTTGATGTCTGGACCCAGCTGGAAGATTCGAGAAGAGTTTGTTTTGTGTGTGGAAAATGAAGTAAGGAAGTGTTTAGAGATTGACTTTGGGACATGAGTGAAAGGAAAATACTGATTTATTCACACATCTATTTCATTTAGTGATAAAATAAAATGCTCCCAATGTCTTTATCCATAGCTATCTACCATTGCTTGATAACTGGTAAATGGTTTATTAATGTCACATGCACCAATATGCACTCAGAGACCATTTTAGCTGGTACACCAGTACACTGCCCGTTAATACAAACATCTAATCAGCCAATCATGTGACAGCAACTCAATGTATAAAAGCATGCAGACAGGGTCAAGAAGTTCAGCTGTTGTTCAGACCAAACATCAGCAAGCAGAAGGAATGTGCTCTAAGTGACCTTGACCATGGAATGATTGTTGGTGCCAGATGGGGTGGTTTGAGTATCTCAGTAATGGCTGATCTCCTGGAATTTTCCAGCACAACATTCTCTAGAGTTTAAAGGGGATAGTGCGAGAAACAGGAAGCATCCAGTGAGTGGCAGTTCTGTAGGCGAAAATGCCTTATTAAAGAGAGGGAGGTCAGAGGAGAATTGCCAGACTGGTTCAAGCTGACGGTAACTCAAATAACCACGCTTTACAACAAAGAGCACCCCTGAACGCACAACACGTCGAACCTTGCAGTGGATGGGCTGCAACAGCAAAAGATCACTGTCGTACAGAAGGCGTTGCTCCTTTAAAATGTTTGGCCACCGGGAAGTTCCACTTCTGGCGGATGGAGCAGAGTCGCTCGATGAAACTGTCCCCCGATTTACGATGGGTCTCGCCAAATGTAGAGGAGGCCGCATCGGGAGCACTGAACAAGCATTTTAATTCCAATTCCCACTCCCTTTTCGACGTGTCAGTTCATGGCCTCCTTTTGTGCCAAGATGAGGCCACCTCAGGGTGGAGGAGCAACACCCTGTATTCGGCCTGGGTAGCCTCCAACTTGAAGGCATGAATATTGATTTCTTCTTTCAGTGAAAAAATAACCAAACCCCTTGACCATATCTGCCTGTATTGAGTTGCTTCCACACAATTGGCTGGTTAGGTACTTGCAGGTGTACAGGTGTACCTAATAAGGTGGCCTCTGAATGTATGTTGCTAAGTGGTTTCGCTATAACTCAGAATATAGTCGACCGGTGGTGTAGTGGCATCAGCACGGGACTTTGAGGTGAGTGGTCCCAGGTTTGACCCCCGCCGGCTCCTTGCACGCTTTCCATCCCTGTTGGGTTGAGCATCGAGCTGGCAACCTGGCCTCGTAAAAAAAAATGGACAAATGCTAAAGAAACTCCAAGGTTGCCACCTGATGCGCCACAAGGCAGATGGCTTTCAACCCAGATAAGTGTGAGGTGGTTCATTTTGGTAGGCCAAATATGACGGCAGAATCTAGAATAAATGGCAAGACTCTTGGCAGTGTGGAGGATCAGAGGGATCTTGGGATCCGAGTCCATAGAACACTCAAAGCTGCTGCATAGGTTGACTGTATGGTTAAGAAGGCGTATGGTGTGTTGGCCTTCATCAATCGTGGAATTGAGTTTAAGAGCTGAGAGGTAATATTGCAGCTATATAGGACCATGGTCAGACCCCACTTGGAGTACTGTTCTCAGTTCTGGTCACCTCACTACAGGAAGGATGTAGAAACCATAGAAAGGGTGCAGAGGAGATTTAGAAGGATGTTGCCTGGATTGGGGAGCATGCCTTATGAGAATAGGTTGAGTGAACTTGGCGTTTTCTCCTTGGAGCGACAGAGGATGAGAAGTGACCTGATAGAGGTGTATAAGATGATGAGAGGCATTGATCGTGCGGATAGCCAGAGGCTTTTTCCCAGGGCTGAACTGGCTAACACGAGAGGGCACAGTTTTAAGGTGGTTGGAAGTAGGTACAGAGGAGTAGGTCAGGGGTAAGTTTTTTATGCAGAGAGTGGTGAGTGCGTGGAATGGGCTGCTGGCAACGGTGGTGGAGGCGGATACAACAGGGTCTTTTAAGAGACTCCTGGATAGGTATATGGAGCTCAGAAAAATAGAGGCCTATGGGTAACCCTAGGTAATTTCTAAAGTAAGTACACGTCAGCACAGCATTGTGGGCTGAAGGGCCTGTATTGTGCTGTATTGTTTTCCCACGTTTCTATGTTTCTAAGGCGTAGACAAAAATAACTCATAATATAGCACAGAAGACTATTCAACCCTTTGGTTTCTTTTTTATTGGTATTTACAGATGCGACAATATGTTAATAAGATGCTTAAAAATGTAACCAAGGCAAATACATGCTTGATAGAGCTTAGAAAAGCATGTAATTCAGATAATGGTAGTAGAATCATTTCAAGCATGGAAAGGGGTTGTCAAATCTTAAAACACATTCGACTTCATACATTAAATCAAAATGGGAGAAGGAAGGAGGGACAATTATATCTGAGGAAGAATGGACAACAATATGGAGATATCAATGGAAGTGTACCAGTTCACAGAAATGGAGGGAGTTTGGATGGAAAAACTTGATAAGATATTTTGTTACACCCTCTCAGAAATCCCATTATGATAGTAACCTCCCTGTTTGCTGGAGAAATTGTGGAAATCAAAATGCAAATCATTATCATATTTTTTGGTACTGCCCTGTTATCAAAAACTATTGGAGGGGGATACATACTGCCCTACAAGACATCTTTAAATGTGAAATACCCTTAGAGAGGTAAGACCATATATTTTGGATATATACCTCAAGAATGGTTGAAAAGAGATAAATATTTAATGAATATACTGTTGGTGGCTGGTAAAAAGACTCTTACTAGGAAATGGTTATCACAGGAGAGCCCAACCTGAAGTACATGGATGGAAATTACAATGGACATTTACAAAATGGAGAAGATAACAGCATCTGTTAATCATAAGCTGGAAGAATTTGATTCATACTGGGAAAAATGGTTTAACTACATAATGCCTCATAGGCCTGATTTTATTCTCACAAATCAATGAATCTGTTGTAAAAAAAAGATCACTCCCTACTTGTACATAGTTCTTTCCTTTTGCTTGGTTTTCTTTCCACTCTTTTCTATAAGAGTATACCTCAGATAAATACTTGGTGGAGATTTGTGATATATAACACGTGGAATTGAGTATAGGAGTAAAGAGGTCCTTCTGCAGCTGTACAGGGCCCTGGTGAGACCCCACCTGGAGTATTGTGTGCAGTTTTGGTCTCCAAATTTGAGGAAGGACATTCTTGCTATTGAGGGAGTGCAGCGTAGGTTCACAAGGTTAATTCCCGGAATGGCGGGACTGTCATATGTTGAAAGATTGGAGCGACTGGGCTTGTATACACTGGAATTTAGAAGGATGAGAGGGGATCCGATTGAAACATATAAGATTATTAAGGGATTGGACACACTGGAGGCAGGAAGCATGTTCCCGCTGATGGGTGAGTCCAGAACTAGAGGCCACAGTTTAAGAATAAGGGGTAGGCCATTTAGAACAGAGATGCGGAAAAACTTTTTCACCCAGAGAGTGGTGGATATGTGGACTGCTCTGCCCTAAAAGGCAGTGGAGGCCAAGTCTCTGGATGCATTCAAGAGAGAGTTAGATAGAGCTCTTATAGATAGCAGGGTCAAGGGATATGGGGAGAGAGCAGGAACGGGGTACTGATTGTGGATGATCAGCCATGATCACAGTGAATGGCGGCACTGGCTAGAAGGGCCGAATGGCCTACTCCTGCACCTACTGTCTATTGTCTATTGCCTATATATGATTATATAATATATGTGTACAATGTCTGAAATACATCTTATGGAAATGTTTGTTTGATGATGAACTTCAATAAAAAAATAAATTACAAAAAGAAAAGGCCACCTGTTAGTCCGAATCTTTTGAACCCTGTTTTGAAGTTTATGACTTTGACTGCTCTTTTTCCACTCTGATCCATTCTGTGCTGCTCATAAAGAGAACATAAGCTCCTTTCCGAAGCCCTTATTTTAGCAAATTTGACATACAGATTGCTGCTCTTCTGAGGTAATCTTGCTGTGGATTTGCTGGCGCTGCTGTAGCGTCGCTGAGCCATAGACCGGGCTCCTTTGGCTGTTAGGAATATGAAATGTCGAATGAACGCTCCTGTGCAAATTTCTGCCTGCCCGTTAGTGGACAAAGAAGTGGCAACCTCCTCTCGAAGCTCAGCGGGGTTCCTGGGGGGGATGGGGACCCTGCCAGCTTGCTGATTGTCAGAAAGATGCGTTGGTATGCTTCCTGTTAATGAGCTACCTTTGCCAAAGGTGGTCTCATTCCAATTTAGGTTTGCCGCGACGGTCATAATCCCCCTGCAGTTCCATCTTCTCTTCTGAGTGCCTCTTGATACCCACTCTCTGTTAGTGTATCGTGCCATGAGCTATGATGTCAAATTCGAAGCTTTCTTTTTTTATCTACGTATACATTAGTTTCTGCTGTGAAAGGAGGGAATAATTTGGCAGCGTTCTGAAGTAATGTAGTCAAGAGTGAATGGAAATATATCTTTGGTATTTAAAAGAAAATTCACATTTCTGGAGGGCAATTTGTTGCAAACATTGTGAAGTCTGACGCTAATGCAACGGTGCAGACAGATTTGGAACTTGGCAGTATAATTGCAGTCAGAAATTGCTGATTGAAATGTCCTGGGTTTTGAAGTTGATTCTCTCCTTCGCTCGCATTTGTCTCACAAGATGTGTTGCTGCTAAAGAGTACCAGTGGCGATAGCAGCTCGCCTTGGATCCACTTTGACTTGTCCTGCCTGCCGTCTCGGTCCTTATTTTTGAAGTCCCAGTGAGCTAAGTTGCTTGATTTCTCAAACTTCCAATAATTGTCCCCCTTCCGCTCCTTCATCATTCCCCATTCCTGTTCCCCCCCCCCCCCTCACCTTACCTGCCCATCACCTCCCTCTGGTGCTCCCCCCCTCCTTCCCTTTCTTCCATGGTCTTCTGCCCTATCCTATCAGATTACCCCTCCTCCAATTCTCAATCTCTTTCACCGGTCGACTTCCCAGCTCTTTACTTCATCCCCTCCCCCTCTCCCAGCTTTCACCCATTACCTACCACCCCACCCCTCACCTTATCATCTTTCTTTCCAGTCCTGATGGAAAGTCTTGGCCGGAAAGGTCAATTGTTTACTCTTTTCCATAGATGCTGCCTGGCCTGCTGAGTTCCTCCAGCGTTTTGTGTGTGGAGCTAAGCTGCTGGCAGCTGCAATGTAAATAAGTCGCTCTTAATTTTATAAGACCATAAGACGGAGGAGCAGAACTAGTCCATCGAGTCTGCTCCGCCATTCGATCGTGGCTGATCCTTTTTTAAAATCTCCTCAACCCCAGTTCCCGGCCTTCTCCCCGTAACCTTTGATGCCATGTCCAATCAATAATCTCTGCCTTAAATAAACCCAACGATCTGGCCTCCACACAGCTGCAGGTGGCAACAAATTCAACAAATTCACCACCCTTTGGCTAAAGATATGTCTCTGCATCTCTGTTTTGAAGGGGTGCCCCTCTAACCTGAGGCTATGTAGGATGCTCAATTAAATCTCTCAGCTGTTTCCTTTGTTCCAAAGAAAGTATACCTAGCTTATCTTTTCTTAATCATTGTCAAGATCTTCCAATCCAGGCGATATCCATGTACTTCTGATTTGGACTCTGTCCAGTAAAATCTCATCTTTCCTGTAATGTGATAGTAAGACCATAAGACATAGGAGCAGCTTATCGAGTCTACCATTCCATCATGGCCAATTTATTATCTCCCTTTCTCCTGCCTTCTCCCCGTAATGCGTGTCACCCTTACGAAACAACCTCTGCTTTAAATACAGTCGGCCCTCCTTATCCGCGGATTCCGCATGCGCGGATTCAATCGACCACGGTTCGAGAAAACCCGGAAGTTCTCTCTCCAGCACTCATTGTTTGAGCGTGTACAGTACAGGCTATTTTTTCTTGTCATTATTCCCTAAACAATACGGTATAACAACTATTTACATAGCACTTATATTGTATTAGGTATTATAAGTAATCTAGAAATCTTAAAAGTACAGGCAGTCCCCGGGTTATGAATGAGTTCCATTCCTGAGTCCTTCTTTAAGTCGGATTTGAAGTCGGAACAGGTACGTCTGGTATTATCTAGCGTCAGTCAAATGTTTTTCTTAGTAGATAGTATATATTTTAACCTCTCTATGCATATAAAAAACTTAAGAAACATACGTATTTCAATAATTAAACCACTGCGTTGCTAAGTAATAATTGTAGCTTTCATCGGGGCAGGGCCTTTCACATGCTCCATTAAAATTGTTCGGATCGTTGGCCGACTGTAGCCTAACGCTTTTCCAGTGACCGATGGCGTTTCACCTCTTTCCGATCACTTTATTACTTCCACCTTATTTTCAATCATGATCGTGATTATTTTCGTGAACAGAAACACTGTGGATTCAGAACTGCACTGCCGGGTCCTAATGTCCACCGCACTGAGACAGGTTAAATAAAGTCCGGGGTTCTACTGGGTCCTAAAGACCACTGCACTGAGACAGGTTAAATAAGGAACTTGAGCATCTGCTTTTTTTTGTTATCCGTGGGGGATCTTGGAACCAATCCCCCGTAGAAAAGGAGGGCCGACTGTATATCGAATGACTTGGCCTCGACAGTCATCTGTGGCAATCAATTCCACAGATTCACCACCCTCAGGCTAAAGAGGATTTCTTCATTTCTTTCTTAAAGGGATGTTGTCCTTGTATTTTGAAGCTGTGCCCTCTGGTCCTGGACTCCCCCGTGATAGGAAACATCCAAGACCACTCTATCGAGGTCTTTCAATATTCAGTAGGTTTTAATGAGATTCCCCCTCATTATTCTAACCTCCAGTGACTACAGGCCCAGAGCCATCAAATGCTCCTCATACATTAACCCTTTCATTCCCGGGATCATTCTCGCGAACCTCCGCTCCAATGCCAGCATATCCTTTCTTAGATAAGGGGCCCAAAACTGCTCACGATATAATAGAACAGAAAACCGTATTCAGCTGTGATCCACATAGTGGAACCTGCTTTTCCATCTTGGCTAATCTTGGACCTGTCGTATTGAGCAAATTATGAAGAAAGGTATGTCAGCCTCAATATTTTCATGAGAGGAGATATGGCATATCACCAAAGACTAACAAATTTCTACAGGTGTACAGTGGAGAATATTCTGACAAGCTGCATCGCTGTCTGGTATAGAGGGGTCACTGCACAGGACTGGAAAAAGATGCAGAGGGTTGGAAAGCCGGCCAGGTCCATGATGGGCACAAGCCCCCCCCCCCCCCCCCAGCATCAAAATCCGATAGCTCAAAAAGGCGGCATCCATTGTTAAGAACCCCCTCCCCCCCCCATCACCCAGGACATGCTCTCGTTTTATTAATACCAACAGAGACATTGCACAGGAGCCTAAAGACACATGCTCAAAACTTCGGGAGCAAATTCTTCCCCTCTGCCGTTAGATTTCTAAATGGGCAATGAACTAACCCATGAATACTACCTCAATACTTCTGCTGTCTTTTAAATTTAAGTTTTTAATATATATTTCTCATTGCGATTTATAGTATTTTTTATGGATTTCAGTGTAATGCTGCTGAAAAGCAACAAATTTCACAAGATACTGTATGTCTGATACTAAATCTGAGTCTAATTCTAAAGGAAGGTGGTCCGATCCTGTTATAACTTCCTGATGGAGGATATGCTGCCTGGCCATTAGTGGACAAAGAAGTGCCAATCTCCTCGCAAAGCTCAGTCGGATTCTAGGGGGATGGGAATGCTGTTAATATGTTGGTTGACAGTGAGATGTGTTGGTATGGGTCCTGTTAATGAGTTAAGCATCTATGTCCGGATTGTCAAGGATACCTCAGCTATCTCAATAACCTTCTGGTTATTGTGTTCCTCCTGCCTTGATTCTCTTCTCCCAAATCATTTACTAGTTCTTCTTTAGATATGGGAGCAGAATTAGGCCATTTGGCCCATCAAGTCTGCTCCATTATTTCATCATGGCTGATCCATTTTCCCTCTCAGTCCCAGTCTCCTGCCTTTTCCCCGTATCTCTGACCAATCAAGAAGCTATCAACCTCTGCCTTAAATATACATACAGACTTGGACTCCACATCTGCCTGTGGCAATGAATTCCACAGGTTCATCGTTCTCTGGCTAAAGAAATTTCTCTTTGTCGCTGTTCTGAAAGGACACCCCTCCATTCTGATGCTGTGGCCTCTTAAATTTCATTTCCTCTTTCCTGCCCAACAGATCAGACCATTTGTACCTCTTGCTACCTGATTCTCCTTACAGCTGTTATATTGTAATTGTCTGTAAACTCTTTGTCCAGAGAAACACACACAAAATGCTGGAGGAACTCAGCAGGTTAGGCAGCATCTATGGATATGAATAAGCAGTCGACGGTTCAGGCCAAGACCCTTCACCAGGACTGGAAAGGAAGGGGGAAGGATGCCAGAATAAAAAGGTTGAGGGCGAGGAGGGGAAGGAGGATGGCTAGAAGGTGATAAGTGAAGTTAGGTGAGTGGGAAAGGTAAAAGGCTGGAGATGAAGGAATTGGATAGGAGAGGAGAGTGGACCATGGGAGAAAGGGAAGGAGGAGGAGACCCAGGGGAAAGTGATAGGCAGATGAGAAGATGGAAGTGTCCAGAGTGGGGAATAGAAAGGGAGAGAGGGAGGAAATTTTTTTACATGGAGTAGAAATCAATATTTATGCCATTAGATAGAGTATAGGGTGTTACTGCTCCATCCTGAGGCTCATCACGGCACAAGAGGAGCCATGAACCGATACGTTGGAATGGAAATTAAAATATTTGTCCCCCGGGGAGCTCTGCTCTTGGCAGATGGAGTGGAAATGTCCGTGTATTCTACATTTAGGTGTAAACCATTAGTATTTAGAACAAGGAGCAAAGGGCAGAGTATAGAGCCCCACTCATTCTCCCTAAATGCAGTGTCAAAATAAACCCTTTGAAGACAGCCTTAATCTATGGATTCAAACCCTTTCCCATAACCTTCACTTTCATGCAGAGTGCATTTACATCTGTGCTTTTCCAGAATATTCCTCTTGCTGTTTGCTTAATTTGGATTTTCATTGACAGTGCTTCTCTGTACATTTAATACTCTCTCTTTGCCTACTAATTTCCTCCTTCTTCAATTTCTCTCGTACACTTCAAAACCCTTCTAGTTGTTTTGATGTGTTAAGCATTGTGTCTCACTTGCACTTCCCGTTTTCCCTTCCCATTACCCCGACACCGAGGTGGATTTAGATGTGGGGAATAGGATCTGTGGTAATATGGTTACCCTGAATCCGTTAAGGCAACGTAGCGGTTAGCGTAACGTTATTACAACGTCATCGACCCAGGTTCAATTCTGTCGCTGTCTGTAAAGAGCTTCTACATCCTCCTGACAACCGAGCGGGTTTCCTCTGGGACCTCTGGTTTCCACCCACATTCCAAAGGCGTTAGGGTTAGGAAGTTAGGGGCATGCTCTGTTGGCGGCAGAAGCACATTTGTGGGCTGCCCCCACATGTACTTGGACTGCGTTGATCGTTGACGCAAGCATCTCATTCCACTCTATGTTCTGACGTGTGAGTGACAAATAATAAAGCTAATCTTTAAAAAAATAAGAATTTTCCTAAATACCTCCCTTCTGTTTTAAGAATGACTTAGCTTCAAGGAATCATTTCCAGCTCACTGTCCTAAATGCCAAGTGAAATAGGCTTTACATTCTTAAAAAACTTTATTCTGATTTTATCTTTGACCTTATCTATGGACAAATCTAACTGAACTGAGATCTCTCCCATGAGTCACTATTGTTAATTTTCCAGGACTCTTTCTAATGTCTTCACATCTTCCTGCAATGAGGAGACTGGAAATGAACTTCAGGTGAGACCAAAGCAGTAGGTTACAGTCCTGTGTGTTTTGATATCGCCCAGGCTGCATCACTGTCTGGTATGGGGCGGGGGGGCTACTGCACAGGACTGATAGAAGCTGCAGAGGTTTGCAACATTGGTTGGCTCAATCTAGGGTACTAGCCTACAAAGTACCCAGGATATCTTCGAGGACCGGTGTCTCAGAAATTCAGCGTCCGTTATTAAGGGCCTCCAGCACCCAGGGCATGCCCTTTTCTCACTGTTACCATCAGGGAGGAGGTACAGAAGCCAGAAGGCACACACTCAGCGATTCAGGAACAGCTTCTTCCCCCCGCCATCCAATTCCTAAATGGACATTGAACCCGTGAACACTACCTCACCTTTTTAATATATATTATTTCTGTTTTTGCACAATGTTTAATCTATTTAATATGTGTATACTGTAATTAATTTACTTACTTTTATTATTTTATTATAATTTTCTTCTTCTTCTTCTATATTATGAACTACATTGAACTGCTGCTGCTAAATTAACAAATTTCATGACACATGCCGGTGATAATAAACCTGATTCTGATTCTGAATTGTGTGTTTCTTAAGAACCTTCTCAATATAACCTAGCATTTTCTTTAAGTTTCCACTTTCCCTGAATCCTTTTATAATTTGATTGGCTCTTCCTGTCATTTACAAACTGATATTTGTCCTATGCAGGCAATTTCTACCCCGATAAATTATTTTTCATTTAACTTACTCCTTCTAGTTTTCATTTTACAAAATATCTATACCTTATAAACAGATCTTTATCTGTTAAATTTTTCCTTACCAATACTTATTGGACCAGAGACATATTGCTGTAGAAAATCATCCTGGGCACACTTTAAAGTTGTTTTTCATCCTCTCTGTCCTGAACACTATTAATCAATCTTCATGTTATAGATTTCAGTTCCTGGAAGCTTATAATGGTTTCTCAGCAAGTAATCTTAAAATAACTACAAAGGTTCATAAATTCAACATCATAAGAAACAATGATATTTATGTATTTAATATAAAGAACCTCTAGATGTAATGCTCCTGAGGAAATATGTAAATTCTCTTATTAATAATTGATTTACTGGTTTCAAGGTGCAGTGAAAAACTTTGTTTTTCTTTGTCATCCATACGTACCATTTCATTACAACTGCATTGAGATAGACAAGGAAGAACAATAACAGAATACCTAAGTGATACAGTTATTACACTTTGTTGGAATTCTTTGAAGAAATAACAAGCAGGATAGACAAAGGAGAGTCGGATGATTTTGCATACTTGGATTTTCAGAAGGCCTTTGACAAGGTGCCGTACATGAGGCTGTTTAACAAGCTATGAGCCCATGGTATTACAGGGAAGATTCTAGCATGCATTAAGCAGTGGGTGACTGGCAGGAGGCAAAGAGTGGGAATAAAGTGAGCCTTTTTCTGGTTGGCTGCCAGTGACTAGTGGTGACCCACAGGGGCCAGAGTCGGGTCTGCTTATTCTTACAGTGATTTGGATGACAGAGTTGATGGCTTTGTTGCAAAGTTTGCAGACGATGTGAAGATAGGTGGAGGGGTAGGTAGTTCTAAGGAAGTAGAAACCTACACAGGGTCTTAGACAGATTGGGAGAATGGGCAAAGAAGTGGCAGATAGAATACAGTGTCGGGAAGTGAATGGTCATGCACTTTGGTAGAAGAAATGAAAGGGATGAATATTTTGTAAGTGGAGGGAAAATACAAAAAAAAACAAGCGCAAACAGACTTGGGAGTTCTTGTGCAGGATTTCCTAAAGGTTAATCTCCAGGTTGAACCTGTGGTGAGGAAGGCAAATGTGATGTTAGCAGTGATTCCAAAAGCAAGGATGTAATGTTGAGACTTTATAAAGCGCTGGTGAGGCCTCACTTGGAGTATTGCGAGCGGTTGTGGGTCCCTTATCTTAGAAAGGATGTGCTGACACAGGAGAGGGTTGAAAGGAGGTTCACAAAAATGATTCCAGGCTTGAATGGCTTGTCATATGAAGAGCGTTTGATGGCTCAGGGCCTGTATTCACTGGAATTCAGAAGGATGATGGGTGACCTCATTGAAACCTATTGAATGTTGAGAGGCCTTAATAGAATGGACGTGAAGAGGATGTTTCCCCATGATAGGAGAGTCTAAGACCAGAGGATACTGCTTCAGAACAGAGGTGTGTCCTTTTAGAATGGAGATGAGGAAGAATTTTTTTAGCCAGAGAGTGGTGAATCTGTGGAATTCGTTGCCACAGGCAGCTGTGGAGGCCAAGTCTGTATGTATATTTAAGGCAGAGGTTGATAGATTCTTGATTAGCCAGGGCATGAAGGGATACGGGGAGATTGGGACTGAGAGGGAAAATGGATCAGCCATGATGAAATGGTGGTGAAGACTCAGTGGGTCAAATGACCTAACTCTGCTCCTATGTCTTCTGGTCTTATATAGTTTCAGTTACAGAGAAAGTCGGTGCAGGTAGACATTAAGTTGCAAGACCATACTCAGGTAGATTGTGAAGTCAAGTCCATTTTATCATACTGGAGGATCATTGAATCGTCTCATAACAGTGGGATAGAAGCTGTCTTTGAGCCTGGCAGGGTGCGCTTTCAGGCTTTTGCACTTTCTGCCCAGTGGGGGGGGGGGGGGGGTGGTGGGGGAGAAGAGAGAACGCCTAGGGTGGGTGGGGTGTTTCATTATGTTGGCTGCTATACCGAGTCAGCAAGAGGTGTAGGCAGAGTCCTTGGAGGGGAGGATGCTTCCCCCCCACCCCCGATGTGCTGTGTCCACAACTCTACGGTTCTTGGCAGTCTTGGGCAGAGCAGTTCCCGTACCAAGCTGTGATGCCTCCAGATCTGATGCTTTCTACGGTGGCATCCGTGGTGCTTTCTATAAGGGAACGTGCCAAGTTTCTTTAAGCCTCCCGAGGCTTGAATCCAGGAATCATTTTATAGATTTCAAAGTTCAAAGTAAATTTATTATCAAAGTATGTGTATACCACCTTGAGATTAACTTTCCTGCAGACATTTACAGGGAAGAAAGAAATACAATCAAATTTATGAAATAATCATAAGCAGACAAACAACTACTGTGCAAATAAAAGAAGTACTGAGAACATGAGTTTCAAGATCTTTGTAAGTGAGTCCTTGTAGATCTAGAATACAAAGTCTTAGTGATTGAAGTTCCGTGCGATATTTTTGTGTGGAGAAGGTTTTTTTGCAGGAGCTTTCCCCTTACATCATGTCTCATTGTATCCTGCTTCTGAACTTCAGAACATGCCAGCTGGCACCACTCAGCTGTGCATAGTTCCCTGCCCTGGGAGAGTGGCAGGTCTGATGTGGACTGATGAAGGCCTTCCAGCAGTAATTGCCGCCCACCTTGCTGTGTGTGTTACTGGGATAAAGGTCCGTGGAGAATGAGTGTTGTTGCGAGTCGGGCTGGGGTGGGGAGAGCGGTAAACCAGGACAGAACGCCTCTCAGTCATTTCTTTGACAGTGAAATCCCATGCAAATGGGGACAGTGCAGCACTTTGAGTCTAATGCTCAGGTTACAAGGCTCAGCACAAGACATGTGCTAATTAATTGTGGGTGGCACGGAACAGCAGAATCGTGCTAATGGAAAGAGATGTCTGCTTGGGGAAAACATCCGGTAGAAATGAAGTGATCAATAAATCCAATCCACCATTGGGATGCATTTTAATATTATTAAATAGGATATTGCAGCTCTTAGTTCTGGTCATTCATTGTTCCGTAGGGAACGTACTCGGGAAAGGCATAATCTTCCGTGCAGCTGTCCCCAAACTGCGGCCTCTTGTTTCTAGAAGGAGGGTAGGGAATCCCCGCTATCGTGTTTAAAGCATATTTGGTTTTCGTCTAGCCTCTGCAAGGAAAGAGGGATCAGTCTCTTTGAGGGAGGAGCTGAGGATATTGACTTCCGACTTAACAAGCAAGATTAATGCCATCACTGTAACAGAGGAATTTGTGATGATTGAAAATCTTCTGCTGTTGATGTATTGTTGAAGGGTAAAGCCAACCCCCCGTATTCCTCTCCATACATCCGTGGCAACAAGAGTACTCCCTGGTAACACACACAAAATGCTGGAGGAACCCAGCAGTTCAGGCAGCATCAATGGGAAAAAAAGTACAGTCGGCGTTTCGGGCCGAGACTCTTCAGCAGGACTGGAGAAAAAGATGAGGAGTAGATTTAAAAGGTGGGGGGAGGAGAGAGAGAAACACAAGGTGACAGGTGAAACAGGGAGGGAGAGGGATGAAGTAAAGTGCTGGGAAGTTGATTGGTGAAAAAGACACAGGGCTGGAGAAGGGAGAGTCTGATAGGTGGGGATAGAAAGCCATGGAAGAAAGATAAGAGGGGAGGATCACCAGACGGAGACAATGGGCAGGCAAGGAGATAAGGTGAGAGAGGGAAAAGGGGATGGGGAACAGTGAAGGAGATGGTGGGTGGTGGGGGCCATTACCAGAAGTTCTGCAGATTCTCTCTTGTCTGTGATCATCAGCCAATAACAAAGCTGAACAAATTAGCCAGCTTTAGAAGCCAATCAGCTTTTACCTTTTAACTTACTTGACCACAAAGATTTTGAAAAATCGATTTCACAAAATGCCTGAATACAATGCTAAATTGCCATCTGGTCGAGCATGGACACTAATGATAATAATGTGATTTCAGGAGGATGGAAGGTAAGTGGTATCTTTGATTTTTTAAAATATAAATATCAATAAGTAGAGAGGTCTCTTGCCCTCCCAGTTATGTTTTTATTTAGATGAACTAAAATGGAAATCTGACTCGACATGGATAAGGGTCTTTCTGAGTTTCAGGTTCTGATCTAGAATTATTCTTGAAATCCAATACAAGCTGGCTTTGAATTGAATTAAATAACTGACAGATGGATAAAGATATGGATGTGCACTTCATCCTTGCATGAAATAGGGAACGAGGGCTGCTATCTGTGAAAGAACACATAAGCACAACGTCACTGCCAGAGAGAGGAGCGTGTGGTGTAATGTGCTGAAGGCAGAGCGTGTCTAAGACGAACAAATACCACGAGTGAAATGGGCTGGTTGGGAAACAACCAACAAGGAAAGTGTCGACGTGAAAAATTCTGCAGGTGCTGGAAATCCAAAGTAAAACACACACACACACACACACACACACACACACACACACACACACACACACACACACACACACACACACACACACACACACACACACACACACACACACACACACACACACACACACACACACACACAATGCTGGAGGAACTCAGCAGGTCAGGCAGCTTCCATGGACTTCGACGGTTAATCCTTCAGTCAGACAAGGAAAGTACACCACTCTTTCTTTCCTCCACATTTGTTCTAGTATGGGAGCAAACTGGTTAACATTACAGCGTTGGCAATGGGGTTCATCTCTTGCTGCTGTCTGTAGGAATTTGTATGTTCTCCCCATTACCACGTGGGTTTCCACCCGGTGATCCAGTTTCCTCCCACGTTACAAAGACTCATGGGTTAGTACATTAATCGGTCACATGGGTGTAATTGGCGGTTCCATATACTATCAGAGAAGGTATACAATATACAACCGGAAACTCTTATTCTCCGCAAACATCCACAAAACTTAAGAAATACCCCAAAGAATGAATGACAGGAAAAAGTTGGAACCCCAAAGCCCCCCACCACCCATCTCCCAGTCACAACCAGCAGAAAAGCATCACCTCTCTCCCACCCCCACTTATTCCAGTAAAAAGCATTGGCCTCCCCATCGCCCGCCATGCAACCAACAGCAAACCCCACCCCCCCCATCGAGACCAGGATCGCGAGTCCATCAAAAACCACAGTCCACCCCAACAGTTTGACCTGCCACAGGGTCTCTCTCTCGTACCAATGAGGGACAGAGAGAGAGAGATCGCTCCTTCCACAGCGAGAGAGGAGACCAACAGCTCGCTCTTTCGATGTGCGGGTTCATTGGGCCGGAGGGGGCTGTATCTCTAAATAAAAACTAAAAGGACAACCACTTTTCAGGACCACCATTCAATTTAGGATTAAGATACCTCATTTTTATTGATTGCTATAGGGTTTGCAGCCTGTGAATTAGACTGCTGTGTCATATAATGTGGGCGAACATGGTCTAATCATGACCATGATTGTTCTCGGCAAATTTTCCCACAGAAGCTGTTTTCCATTGCCTTCTTCTGGGCAGTGTCTTTACAAGAAGGGTGACCCCAGCCATTATCAATACTCTACAGGGTTTGTCTGCTTGGTGTCGGTGGTCGCATAACCAGGACTTGTGATATGCACCAGCTGCTCATACAACCATCCACCACCTGCTCCCACGGCTTCACGTGACCCTGATTGGGGGGCTAAGCAGGTGCTACACCTTGCCCAAGGCTGACCTACAGGCTAGCGGAAGGAAGGAGCACCTTACACCTCCTTTGATAGATACGTATTCCCCACTCCACCAAAATATAAGGCATATTGGGCATATTTTCAAAAGCAAAATAAGAAGAATGAGTAACTTCTTCGCCAAGGAAACCAGAAATCGGGAGGTTTTGGAGTGGAGTTGTAGGGGAGTGTAAGCTGTTGCTCATCATACAACACACACACAATGCTGGAGGATCTCAGCAGGCCAGGTAGCATCTATGGAAAAGAGTACAGTCCACATTTCAGGCCGAGACCCTTCATCAGCACTGAAAAAAGATGAGGAGTCAGGGTTTGAAGGTGTGGGGAGGGGAGGAAGAAGCACAAGGTGATAGGTGAAACTGGGAGGGGGAGAGGTGAAGTAAAGAGCTGGGAAGTTGATTGGTGAAAGAGATGCAGTACTGGAGAAGGGGGATTCTGATAGAAGAGAACCGAAGGCCATGGAAGAAAGGGAAGGGGGAGGAGCACCAGAGGGAGGTGATGGGCAGGTAAGGAGATCAGGTGAACAGGAAAAGAGGATGGGGAATGGTGAAGGAGAGGGAGGGGCATTGTTTCAGAAATCAATATTCATGCTATCAGGTTGGAGGCAACCGAGACCGAATATGAGGTGTTGTTCTTCCAACCTGAGTGTGGACTCATTGTGACAGTAGAGGAGGCCATGGACTGACATATCGGAATGGGAATGGGACGTGGAATTAAAATGTGTGGCCACTGGGAGATCCTGCTTTTTTCTGGTGGATGGAGCACGGATGCTCGGCAAAGCGTCTCCCACATTGGGGCTCACTGATATACCGGAGGACACACCGGGAGCACTGAACACAGTAAATGACCCTAACAGACTCACAGGTGAGGTGTCGCCTTACCTGGGAGGACTATTTGGAGCCCTGAATGGTAGTGAGGGAGGAGGTGTAGGGGCGGGTGTAGCACTTGTTCTTCTTGCAAGGATAACTGCCAGGAGGGATGAAATGGACTAGAGAGCGATCCCTGTGGGAAGCAGAAAGTGGGGGCGGGGAGGGAAAGATATGCTTGGTGGTGGAATCCCATCAGAGAGGGCAGAAGTTATGGAGAATTATGTGCTGGATGCCGATGCTGCTGGGATGGTAGGAGAGGGCAAGAGGAACCCTATCCCTGGTGCGGTGGCGGGAGGGTAGAGTGAGGGCAGACGTGCGCGAAATGGAAGAGATGCGGTTGAGGGCAGCGTTGATGGTGGAGGAAGAGAAGTCCCTCTCTTTGAAGAAGGAGGACATCTCCTTCGTTTTGGAATGAAAAGCCTCACCTTGAGAGCAGATGTAGCAGAGACAGAAGGGGATGGCACTTTCACAAGTGACAGGGTGGGAAGCGATGTGGTCCAGGTAGCTGTGAATGTCCATGGCCCATCGAATGGCATTAGAGAGAAAATGGCTCTGACTTTTAGACAATGGATGTGAATGTTATCCGATCATGTATAATTTGCACTATTTGTTTTTTTTCCCTCTCTGCACGCTGTGTGTTTTGACAGGCTTTGTTTTTTTTAATGGGTTCTTTTGGGTTTCTTTGTTTTGTGGCTGCCTGTAAGGAGACAAATCTCAAGGTTGCATGTAGTATGCTCAAGTGGAATCGTTCTCCGATCTTGGCAACTTACTTGGAACTGTTTCATTACCTCACGAGGAAATAATCAGTGCAGAGTTGATTGCTGTGCGTCCTGCGAATGCTTGGCCTTCATTTACTTATCAGTCAGCTGATTGGACGGCACTTCTGATGCTCAATTGTGATGAGGGGGAGGAAATCTCATCACTGATTGGCTGTCCACCACCCAAGCTGCACATTTTCCGAATTGTATGTGGTATGTCTACTTTGATAATAAATGCACTTTGAAAGTTGAACGTTACCTTCATAGTCCACTGTAGATGACGATTATTAATTGTTTTAAGGGTTAACAGTACAAACTGATTTTGAAGTTAAAATTCATTGGTTGGTGTTCAACTGCACAAATGGATAAATTACTGGTCTATTTAACGTGGAATACAACTTGTATGTTTTAATGTGAACATATTTTTTTTGTGTGACTGTGTTTTTATTTTGCTCGCTATTTTGAATGTGCTGTGTATGTTTTGCACCTTGGCCCCAGAGCAACGCTGTTTTATTCAGCTGTATCCATGTCTGGTTGAACGATAATTAAAGTTGAACTTGATCTGATTTGATTTTGACCCAAAGAGATATTGAAACTTGAACAGATTCTGCGATCAGCAGCATAGAAAACGGAACTGACCTGCTTTCCCACAGTTCCATTGATTGTTCTAGCCTAGAGAGTTAAGTAAAAGATCGAATCTGGTACACAGGCGTAGTACTGAAGGAGGTGAATCAGTAAATAAATGCCCATCTGTCTTTTGGGCAGTCAGAATATTCAATTACACTATTGGAAAATTGGTGGGAATCACCATCATTGAAATGTGTGAATTGTACATTGTCACATCTCTGTTTATGAAGCCTTTCCATCTGCAAATTTCTATCTATCTGTGTCTATCTATCTATCTATCTATCTATCTAGCTGTCTATATATCATTCTGTCTCTCTATCTTTCTGTCTATTTATCTATATCTATCTGTCTATTTATGCCTATCTGTCTATATTTCTATCTATCTATCTATCTGTCTGTCTATAGGTGTATCTGTCTGCCTGTCTCTGTGCCTGTCTATCTGTCTGTCTCTATATCTATCTGCCAGTCTATCTGTCTGTCTCTCTGTCTGTCTGTCTATCTCGTGATACAGCACCATGTTGGTCCTTCTGGCCCTTTGATCCAGACTGCCAGAACAACTCCACAACTCCAGGACACCTTACAGTGGCCATTTAACCTACCCGGCGCGTCTTTGTACTGTGGGAGAAAACCAGAGTGCCTGGGGAAAACCCACGCATTCCATCGGGAGGATGAACAGAGGCGCTCTCTAGAACGGCTCCGGAGCTGAACTCCGAACTTGGGAATGCCTGGATCTGCAATAGCGTGATGCTTGTTGCACCATTTTCCACAATGTAACGGTGACTACTCTTAATCAGTGTGAAGGGCCTATTCAACTCTGCTTGTGGTAGGTGGTCTGTAAACATTTAACCCCCTTTTAGATTTTGCCTCCCTGTCTGCCTCTTTCCTTTCTCCTTTTCACTAATTCATCCTGCTGTTCTGATGGTTCCTGCGATGAGCTCTTTGATCCGCAAGTTGATTGAGATGAAATGTCAGTGAGGAATCGTGTATGGAGTATATGGTACATTGCCATGCCACAGGGAAACTCACATGAAACTAACAACCACTTCACTGCCCACAACCGAAGGACAGTGACTCTTTTACGTGGTTCCCTTCACTGTGCCGATGACCTCCTAGACTGTTTAATATTGGAGTAGCAACACCTTACATTCCGTTTGGGTAGTCTCCAAGCTGGTGGCATGAACATCGATTTCTCAGACTTCTCATAATTGCCAGCCCCTCCTTCACCATTCCCCATTCCTGTTTCTGTCTCTCACCTTAGCTCCTGACTTGCCCATCACCTCCCTCTGGGGCTCCTCCTCCTTCCTTTCCTCTGTGGTCTTCTGTCCTCTCCTGTCAGGTTCCCCTCACTCCAGCCCTTTATCTCTTCCACCGTTTCGAAGGGTCTCGGCCCGAAACGTTGACTGCTTGTTTCCACAGATGCTGCCCGATCTGCTGAGTTCCTCCAGCGTGCTGTACGTGTTGTTCTTATTCCGTCTCCTTCCCCCTTCCTTTCCAGTCCTGATGAAGGTCGAAATGTCGACTGTTTATTCCCATCCGTTGGCTGTCTTGCTCTGGATTTTCGTACCTCTTGTGTCTAATGTATTTTCGTAATTCATGCTAACAATTTGTCTGTGATAATGACCATATCTTGCCAGGTATTGGCCTAGTAAATACACCTCACACAACCACCCCTGTATTGGCTGTATCCAATGGGACGGTAACGTAGCGTAGTGGTTAGCTCAACGGTTTACAGTGCAGGTGACCCAGGTTCAATTCCTGCCGCTGCCTGTAAGGTGGTCGTGTGCTCTCCCTGTGTTATTTCCTCCGGTTTCCTTCCCCCAGTTCAAAGACGTACCCGTTGTTAGGCTAGGATTACATCAGGGGACTCCAATGGAACTGTTTTACACTCAGATATGTATAAAGTACATGTATATATATAAAGTATATATATAAGGCAACCACAAAACAAACAAACTCAACAGAACCCATTAAAATAAAGACTTACAAACACCCAATGTGCAGGAACAACTATCGTGTAAACAATAAGTAAGCTGTGGGAGTAAGCAATCGAAATGTCTCAGCACGGATTAGATGGGCCGAAGGGCCCGTTTCTGAGCTGTACTTTTCTATGACTTCATTATTTTGATATTGAACTGTTTTTGTTGGAACCTAAATCTCTTGGATTGAATTTTAACAAGAATAAGTTCTGAACAGCGATTTTTAAAATACGCTCATTATGACTGACCCTAGTTAGACGACAACTGTGTAACGACTCGGTGTCGGGCACCTTCGTCTTACGGTGGCAGAATTTAATTGAGCAATGACATTGGGAGGTGTGACGGGTTGCTGGAGCTGACCTTGACTCCGGGAAGGCTGAAACGAGAGAAAAAGGGTTCGGGCAAGAAACGCAAGTGTCCCGTTTGTTTTCCTGCTTTGCAGATAATTCACAGAAATGGCGAAATTGTAAATACTGGCAACAAACGTCGCTTTGCTGAGCCTGTTATTAGTTCTTCCCAGACTCCCGTTTTGAGTATGTGTTTGCTGGAATAGAATCAGGCAGTAAAAATAAATTGGTAGTTAACACCGAGTTGCGATTCAATCCCTAAGATAGTCAGAGTTCGGAACCAGAACGGAGAAGTGAAGGTTGTACTGATATTCCCCCGATACAATCAGTCTGATTACATTGCTACCTAGCAGCCAACGCCTCTACCTTCAATGGCAGGCAGTCCTTAAGGGAAATCAGGTAACTTTTCTCCTTCTTCGAGGGAGGTTGGAATTGAGATTGAGTGATCAGCGAGAGCTCTATACTGCACGAGCTTCCCACCTTGGGCGCTGCCTGCGCTGGTTTCTGAGGGTGCTGAAACGTCGATATACCACTGGGGAGTCTCTCCGACTAGCTGGCAATATCTATTTATTCTCTGGGCTCGCTGCTATTTATTTCCTAGATGGGCTGCTGTTCATTTCCCATACTTCCTAATGTCTATTTCCCATACTTTCGATTAATTATTTCCAGTACTTCCCACTATTTCCCATACTTCCGACTATTTCCCATAATTTCTACTATTTCCTGTTCCCTACTATTTCCCGTGCATCCTACTATTTCCCATACTTTCTACTATTTCCCATACTCCCTATTGATAATTTCCCATACTTCCTACTAAAATCTTCCTGTTCCCTACTGTCTATTTCCCGTAATACCTACTATTTACCATACTTCCTACTATTTCCTGTTTCCTATTGTCATTTTTCCGTACTTCCTACTCATAAATTCCCATAATTCTTATTCTATATATCATGTGTTTCTTACTGTCTTTTTTCTGTACTTCCTGCTGTTTAATTCCCATACTTTGTACTGATTTTTCCTGTAATTCCTACCAACTTTCCCATACTTCCTACTGATTATATCCCATAATTTCTACTGTCTATTTCCCATACTTCCTGCTATCTATTTCCCATAATTCCTACTGTCCATTTCCCGTACTTCCTACTGTCTACTTCCTGTACTTCCTACTGTCTATTCCCTATATTTCCTACTGATTATTTCCCATACGTACTATGGACTATTACCTATACTTCCTACCAATTATTTCCTGGAATTCCTACCAATTATTTTTGGTTCTTCCTACTCCCTATTGCCTGTAATTCCTACCGTTTATCTCCTGTAATTCCTATTGTTTATTTCCCTTACATCCGATTGATTATTTCCCATACTTCCTACTGTTTACTTCCTGTACATCCTATTGTCTATTTCCCTTACTTTCTCTGTATCATTTACCATACTTTCTACTCTCTATTTCCTGTACTTCCTACTGTTTACTTCCTGTACTTCCTATTGTCTATTTCCCTTAGATTATTTCCCATACTTTCTACTGTCTATTTCCTGTACTTCCTACTGTTTACTTCCTGTAATTCCTATTGTCTATTTCCCTTAGATTATTTCCCATACTTTCTACTGTGTATTTCCTGTACTTCCTACTGTTTACTTCCTGTACATCCTATTGTCTATTTCCCTTACTTCTTCCGTATTATTTTCCATACTTTCTACTGTCTAATTCCTGCACTTCCTACTATCTCTCCTATTTATTTCTCGGACAGTCTTTGTTAATTTTTTATTTATTTTATTGATACAGCCTGGAGTAGGCCCTCAAGCCCTCCGAGCCATGCCACACAGCAATCCCCTGATTTAATCCTTGCCTAATTACAGGAAAAATTACAATGACCAATTAACCTACTGTTAAAATTTTGGACAACTGTACCAAATTCTGTTACAATTTTGGACTGTGGGAGGAAACCGGAGCACCCAGAGGAAACCCACGCAGTCACGGGGAGAACGAACAAACTCCACACAGGCAGCTGCAGGAATTGAACTTGCGTCATTGGTACTGTATAGCGTTGTTCTAACCACTACGCTACTGTGCTGCCAAATCGGTATAATTTATGTGTAGTTTTTCATAAATTCTTTTGTATTTCTTTATTTTCCTGTAAATGCCTGCAAGAAATGAATCTCAAGGTGCTTATGTACTTGGATAATAAAGTTACTTTGACCTTTAAACCCTCCCACCATCGAAGTCATCTTCAAGAGGTAGTGCCTCAAGAAGGCAGTACCCATTGTTAAGGACCCTCAACATTCGGGATGTCTTTTTTTGTTGTTGCTACCATCAGGAAAGAGGTACAGGAGTCTGAAGACTCTCACTGAATGATTCAGGAACAGCTTCTTCACCTCTGCCATTGGATTTCTCAACATCATTATTCTTCTTCAACAGTTTTTAAAAATATTTTTGTAACTTTTAGTAATTTTCTTTGGCTGGCAGGGTGGAGATATGTCTCTACCAAAGGAGGTGTAAAGTGCTTTTTTCCTCTGCTAGCCTGCAGATCTCCCTTGGGCAAGGTGTAGATTACCTCCCCCGATCAGGGTCATGTGAAGCCATAGGAGCAGGTGTGGATGGTTGTATGAGCAGCCAGTGCATATCACAAGTCCTGGTTATGCGACCAATGACGCCAGGCAGACAAACTCTGAAGAGTTTGAAGAATGGCTGGGGGTCATCCATCTTATAAAGACACTGCCAGAAGGTGGCAATGGCAAACCACTTCTGTAGAAAAATTTGTCAGGAACAATCATGGTCATGGAAAGACCATGATTGCCCATGTCATACGAGATGGCGCAAAATGATGATGTCATATAGAAACATAGAAAACCTGCAGCACAATACAGGCCTTTCGGCCCACAAAGCTGTGCCGAACATGTCCTTACCTTAGAAATTACCTAGGGTTACCCAGAGCCCTCTATATGACACGTGTCTATATGACACGGCACATAATGGTGATGTCATATGACATGGCACATAAGGAATAAACAATAGTAATTTTTAAGTCTTACACCATAGTGTGGCCACAAAACAACAAATTCATGACATATGTCAGTGATAATAAACCTGACTCTGATTCTAATCTTTATTGAGTCAATTTCCCATTCATTTGTGAACTGCTGCCTGCTGTTTAACCTCTGCTGCCACTGAAGTACCAGCATCCAGCCCTAATGGTCAGTTTATTTCACTAAGTATCTGTGGAACTTCTGATGAGACCGAGAGAGAATGGGAAAAATAATGACTGCTCTCCATTGTGAATATCAACAAGCTTACTGAAGTCAAGTTAATGTTCGACAAGCAATGCTACTATCCAGTCCAGTTGATAATAAATTGTTTCGTTCACGAAATCTGCTGTCCCTCAAAATAAACTCTTGGTGATCCTGCAGGAGAAAGAAGTAACTCCAGTGCAGCTTGCACATTTCTTCTCTCCGTCTTTCTTGATCTCTGCATCTGTCTGTTGTTTGTACTCATGGTAGGCACATCATGGAGGATTCCAGAAATTTCAGCTTGAACGCACTTCATACAGGACCACTCACACTCCATTGGCATGTGTGACTGGACCACCATCGTCCAGTAGCCGTACAAGATGTTAATTGTACTGCGGAGCTAGGGATTTACTCTTTGGAGAGAAGGAGGATGAGAGGAGACATGATAGAGGTGTACAAGATATTAAGAGGAATAGACAGAGTGGACAGCCAGCGCCTCTTCCCCAGGGCACCAATGCTCAGTACAAGAGGACATGGCTTTAAGGTAAGGCGAGGGAAGTTCAAGGGGGATATTAGAGGAAGGTTTTACACTCAGAGAGTGGTTGGTGCGTGGAATGCACTGCCTGAATCAGTGGTGGAGGCAGATACACTAGTGAAGTTTAAGAGACTATTAGACAGGTATACGGAGGAATTTAAGGTGGGGGGTTATATGGGAGGCAGGGTTTGAGGGTCGGCACAACATTGTGGGCTGAAGGGCCTGTAATGTGCTGTACTATTCTATGTTCAGACATGACAATCGATGACCTGCTATTATAGTACTCCCCCAATGTGAATTTATATAAATTTTACAACCATCCCACAACATAAGGGAGTAAAGATCTTTGTGTTATGACTCCATTGCAGTGTATAGATGTGTGAATTTAAAAGTCTAATGGCTTGTTGAAAGAAGCTGTCCTATGGCATGTTGGTCCAGGTTTTCATGCTGTATTACTGTTTACCAGACGGAAGCAGCTGAAGCAGTTTATGGTTGGGGTGACTGCTGACCCCCTGATGATCTTCCAGGCCTTCTTTATGCCCCTGCTGCCGCAAGTGCCCTCAGTGGAGGGAAGTTCACGTCCACAGATGTGCTGGGCTGTCTGTACCACTCTGTGCAGTGCCCAGTGATCCAGGTTGGTGCAGTTCCCGTACCAGGTGGTGATACGGCCAGTCAGGATGCTCTCAATGGTGCCCCAGTAGAAGGTCTTGAGGATTTGGGGGCTCATGCTGAACTTCTTCAGTCGCCTGAGGTGGAAGAGATGCTGTTGTGCTTTTTTTGCCACACAGCCGGTGTGTACAGTCCAGGTGAGATCTTCAGTGATGTGTGCAAGGAGCTTCAAACTACTCACCCTCTCAACTGCAGTCCCATCGATGGTGATCGGGCCGAGCCTGTCTCTGTTTCTCCTGTAATCCACAATCAGCTCTTTTGTTTCTTGGACATTGAGGGAGAGGTTGTTATCCTGGCACCACTGTTTCAAACTCTCCTCTTTGAGCCCTTTCATGCAGGCTGTGCCTACTTTCTGGACATACTCCTGTGGCCTGGAATGCGCCACTGTGACCTCCTGCACACACATTCTAAAAGTTGCCGTTGGGAGCACGAACACGAGAAAGCCTGGAAATCCAAAGCAATGCACACAAAGCACTGGAGAAACTCAGCAGGCCAGGAAAAGAGAAGGCAGTCAACGTTCCGGGCTAAGACCCTTCATCAGGACTGGAAATGAAAGGGAGGAGGGAGTAAGAAGGTGGGGGGAGGGGAGGAAGAAGTATAAGTGATAGGTGAGACTGGAAGAGGGGGGAGGGGCTGAAGTAAAGAGCTGGGAAGTTGGTGAATGAGATAATTATGGCTGGAGAAGGGCGGATCTGATAAGAGAGGACAGAAGTCTGTTTACTCTTTTCCATAGATGCTGCCTGGCCTGCTGAATTCCTCCAGCAATTTGTGTGCGTGTTGCTGTTGAGAGCGTGAAGCACGCTGGCAGAATATTCACAGAATCTCAGTCACTGGGTGAGATAGCTGAAGGATTGGCTCTCCCAGGAGGCAATGGGAGCCAGTCTATTGAAATGCAGATTAGATTTATTTCAGAAACATTGTTTTGTGGGACGGTATGCGAGCGGTTGGAGCTGTGACCACTGATACGTGCGGTGTACATGGGAGGACCAGGTGACCTTTGATTGATGGCCTCAACCCCAGGAGTCTCCCTCAGCTCGTGTCTGAAACTACTGCAGACTAATTGATAAAGATTGATTACCATGATTAGTCAACAACTGATTTGTATGTTTTACCAGGATAGTGGCAGACAATCCAGGCGGACTTGGCCTTTGTCTAGCTAGGACAAGTGCACAGCCATGTATATATGGTTCTCCTTAAATGTCCAGCTCCCTGGCTTATCTGATGTTAGTTTTACCTAAATCATGGGTTTTGGGGAAATACTTCTGAAAGTTTAAAAAAAATCAGTTTGCAGGAAAGAAAAACACAGGATTGTATGCAGATGCAATCACACGGAGCCCAGAAAACAGTGACCAAGGAGATGACCTAGGATGTTCGATAGACAGGGTCTGGCCTCCTAACCATTTTCTGTCATCTTCATTATTGGGGGATATTAGCAGAGCATAACTCTTCCATGACATGAAAAATGGTCTTTTGCCACATCAAGCCGTAATGACACCTAAGGTTAAAGTACAGGGCAGACTTCTCTTCATTACTGTCATCTGGCCTGGGGTTTGGGAATGGATTGTCTATCTGGGCAGACCTGACGTGATTCATCATCATGCCCCATCTAAACCTAGTGCCTTACACTCTCCCTGTCCACTTGTCTGTCTCTTCATTTTCTCCCTCTTGTCTGCCCTCGAGTCTGTCTCCCTTCTCTATCCCGGTCTGCTTCCCTGCTTCCTCTCTCATTCCCTTTGTGATGACTAGGTCTTTCTCTTTATCTCTTCCTCTATCTGTCTCCTCTTCCCATATCCCCTCCCTCTCTCTTTCCTCCTTCTCTCTCAGCAATGAATACATCTTTAACTCTGTGCCTCTGTCTGGCCTATTCCCCTTCTCTCTCACACACACCACCCTTACCTCACTTCCCTCTTTCCCTAGATGAGTGATGAATACAACTCACTCTCTTCTCCTCCCTCTTTCTCACACACCATCCTTTTCTCACCTCCCTCTCTTTCTCTGTCTCTGTTCACCCCCTCTCTCTCACACACACATACCAACCCTCCCCATCTCATTGTCTCTCTCTTCCTGTTTGTGACCCTCTCCCCCCTCACACACACCACCCCTAATACCTCTCTCTTTTCCTCTTTCAATGATGAATACATCTCTCTCTGTCTATTCCTCTCCCACACAGATCACCCCTACCTCACCTCCCTCTTTTCCTACCTGAGTGATAAATGCAACTCTCTCTGTCTTCTGATGAAGGGTTTCAGCCTGAAACGTCGTCACTACCTCCTCCCATAGATGCTGTCTGGCCTGCTGAGTTCTGCCAGCATTGTGTGTTTTTATCTCTCTCTCTCTCTGTCTGCTCCCCCCTCTTTCTCACACACACCACCCTTTTCTCACCTCCCTCTCCCTATCTCTGTGTCTCTGTCTCTGTTCACCCCTCCTCTCACACACACACACACACACCAACCTACCCCATCACATCTCTGCCCATCTCTTTGTCTCTCTCTTCCTGTTTGTGACCCTATCCCCCTCACACACACAAACCACCCCTGACAACTCTCTTTTCCTCTCTTTCAACGATGAATACATCTCCCTCTGTTTATTCCCCTCACACACCATCCCTACCTCACCTCCCTCTGTGATGAATACCTCTCTCTATCCCCCTCACACACACCACCCCTAACTCACCTCTCTCTCTTTCCTTCTCTCAGTGATGAATACATCTCCCTCCCTGTCTCTATCTGTGTTTATGTCTATTCCCCCTCTCTCACACACACATCAATCACCTTTTCCTCACCTCCTTCTCTTTCCCTCAGAGATGAATACATCTTTCTCTCTCTGCCCCCTTCTCACACACGCCACCCTTTCCCCACCTCCCTCTCTCAGTGATGTATACATCTCTCTCTGTCTCTGTCCACCTCCCCTCCACACACACACACACCAACCTTCCCCATCAGATCACTGTATCTCTGCCCATCTCATTGTCTCTCTCACACACACACCACCCCAACACCTCTCTTTTCCTCTTTCAATGATGAATACATCTCTCCCTGTCCCTGCCTGTCACCACCCCTAACTCCTCTCTCTTTCAAAGATGAATACATCTCTGTCTATCCCCCCTCACACACACCACCCCTAACACCTCTTTTCCTCTTTCAATGATGAAAATATCTCTGTCTCTGTGTATCCCCCCTCACACACAAACCACCCCCAACACCTCTCTCTCTTTTAATGATGAATACATCTCTGTCTCTGTATATCCCCCCTCACACACACACCACCCCTAACACCTCTCTCTCTTTTAACGATGAATACATCTCTGTCTCTGTATATCCCCCCTCACACACACACCACCCCTAACACCTCTCTCTTTTCCTCTTTCAATGATGAATACATCTCTCTCTCTATCCCCCCTCACACACACCACCCCAACACCTCTCTCTCTTTTAACGATGAATACATCTCTGTCTCTGTATATCCCCCCTCACACACACACCACCCCTAACACCTCTCTCTTTTCCTCTTTCAATGATGAAACCATCTCTCTCTCTGTGTATTCCCCCACACACAAACCACCCCTAACATCTCTCTCTTTTCCTCTTTCAGCGATGAATACATCTCTCTCTGTGTCTGTCTATCCCGCCCCCATCACATACACATCACCCCTAACACCTCTCTCTTTCAACGATGAATACATCCGTTTATCTGTCTCTGTCTATCCCCCCTCACACACACCACCCCTAACACCTCTCTTTTCCTCTTTCAACGATGAATACATCCGTTTATCTGTCTCTGTCTAAACCCCACACACAGACACCACCCCTAACACCTCTCTCTTTTCCTCTTTCAACGATGAATACATCTCTCTGTCTGTCCCCTCACTCTCTCACACATACATGGTGTACCCCTCCCCATCAGCTCTCTGCCCATCTCATTGTCTCTCCCCTCCTGTGTGCGACCCTCTCCCTCTTCCCACCCTCCACACCCACCATGTGCTGGAATGTGCTCGCCGTGCGCTGAGTGTGCCGTGAGGTGAAGACTGTTGCTATGGTGACCAAAAAAATGGACCGAGTGAGAACTGGACTCTTGTTTCGATGCAACGGGTGGTGGGGGGGGGGAGGGGGTGAAAGGGGGTAGGGGCGGCGGTGTTAAGTTGTGCTCTGCGATAGAGCGAGGGGTCTGGGTTGGCGGAGGTGCCTGAGGGTGACTGTGTATCTGTGAGGTGCGTGAATGGCGGCGACTCTGAAACTCGGCGTTTCTGGGGGGGGCTTCGCATCTAATTGCAGAGGCCCCGCGGCACGGGCCCCTTGGATAAGTACCCGAGCACAATCTTAAAATCTAATCAAGCAGCAGCCACTTGAAAGAAAACGCGTGATAAACGACTTCAAACCACCAGCCACAGAACCCAGTAATTGGCTCTTTGTCCTCTTCCCTCCAATCAACTTGTGGTTTGCAGTGTGATGTGCGCCGGCGGTATTGCATTGAACTCCTCCCGTGAGACGCTGAAGGGAATCCCCCTCCCTCCCCTCCGCTGCTTTGCTTCTATCTACGAGCCGAGGGGTCCCCGCCGGGCACGGCAGGATCGGCTCCCCCGAAGCGGGTTCCGCAGCGAGCATTGTGTCCGGAGCCGGCTGGAAGATTGCGGTGACGCCTTTATCTCCCTTCTCGGGGGTCGCGTCGCTCTCGCTGCTGGAGCGAAGTGCCTGCCGCCCCTTTGCGATATGCCGGAGAGGTTTATCGCCTCTTTTGACGTGTGTTCACCGTTGCAGCGTGAAGACATGCAGCAGTGTATTTACACAATATCCCACAGGCAACAGAGAAATAAATCAACTATTCTGTCCTCCAGCATTCAATATTTCGTGCCTTCAGTCTTGCATTCCTGAATTCCATCCCTAAACTTCGTCTTCTCCCCATTTTCTCTCACAGTCTCCTTTTTCCTTTCTCCTTCTCTTTCGGACCTGTTATGTATTTACTATTTCCGTATTAACTGAGTAACTTTTGATTAGGTGTTCTTTGTTGTTTACATTATAGGGCAAAAGTAGGTAAGTGGCATAAGTCATTATGTCACCACGTCATGCAAGTGTGCATCTCACGAATGTAGAACAAAGTAGGCACACTAACCCTGGCTATGTGTTTTTTTAAATTAGTTTTATCTTTTAGAGTTACAAAGCCAAGCGATGAGTAAGTTTTAAAATGAACCCGAGACGACTGCAATTTGTGGAATAACATACAGAAGTGTTGAGGTGCAGCGAGACATTTGAGTTAAAAAAAAAGACACTATGTTTTTTTTTCTCCACAGAAGAGGAGAGAGATGAGTTTAAAAAATAGGGCAGGAGACAGAAAAACTTCACGGATTCATAAACATTGAGGGCCAGGTGGTAATAGTAATGCATTTTTTTAAAAAAAAAGCAGAAATGTCTGACTACGTTGGAAAGGCAGGCGCATTCGATTGCACAACACGTAGTGAGAGTCCTTGGGGAGGATGGTTAGGACCCAAGTGCTAGCATATCCAAGATTAGAATGAAGACATGATACGAGACTGAAACAAAGACAGGGTTCTAAACTAGATGTTAGACTAGAATCCAAAGTTGAGCTGACGATTGAGCACCAAACCTCATTTCAAGTGTGTCTTAAATATTAAAATTGTGGCGCCAAAACGTGCCCGCCAATTAGCAGGGCGGGCCCGACTCTTTAAAAGAGGCCATGCCAGCTATCTATATTCAGGAGAGTTAAAGCATCTAAACTCCAGAGGTTGGTGTGGTCGCGTGCGTGTCATAACAATAACTGGGTGATGTATACTGAATGAATTGAGCAGAATTTTAAAGCAAATGGAATAGCCGATGAGAAATGAGAGCCAGTTCTGCTGAGTGCAATTCGTGGAAGAGCATACAGAAGCTTGACTGCTCCAAACCAAACCAGATAAAATGAGCTTTGCTGATATCATGCACAGGAACACTTAAAAACCACTGTTAATTGCAGACTACTTTAGGTTTCATAAGTGGAATCAAAAGATGAAATGGAGTCTATTTCAGCTTACATGACTGAATTGAAGGCATTGTCCGAGCATTGTCAGTCCAGTGAATGGGCTTAATGATGCACTGAGAGATCATTGAGCTTGCGAAATCTGATAAGAACACATTCAAAGTTGCTCCTTGCTGAAGCGCAACTCATATTTAAAAGAGCAGTTGAAGTTGATGTATCAATGGAAGCAGCAGCCAGAGACACAATTGAGTTGCAGTCAGGAGTGAAAGTGAGCATGAACAAAGTTGTCAGTTTGTTAATTGTCAATTAGCAGTGTCTAAACAGAAACATGCCTGGCCAAACAAATTGTGTTACCGTTGTGTCGGGCTCACGATACGGGTTTAAAGGTGAAACTTGCAGAAAATGCAACAAAGAGCACGTCGGGCAGACAAAAATTAAATGGACTGCACAGGGAAGGGGAAAAGATAAAAAGTGAAGTTGTAGTTTCAAAAAGAAATCTGATCTGCATGCTGTTGATGAAAAATATAACAATGATGAGAATGATACAAGACTGGTAGCTTTGAGACTTACTAGGTGAAAACTAACACGAGACAAGCAATATGGCTTACACTAGAAGTGAATGGCAAATTAATTAGAATGGAAATGGACACTGGCTCAGCTGTTTCAGTCATTCCACAAAAAGAGTTTGAATGACGTTTCAAAGATACTGAACTGGAGCCTGCAGGTATCCAACTAAGAACTTATCGTGGAGATGACTGCTATGCCAATGAGATTTGTAACAGTGGAGCGCAACAAACAGCAAGCCACATTGGGCTTGTAAGTGATGGAAGCATTGTGAGGCATGACTGACTGAGACAACTACAACTTGATCAGAGATCCATCCACCTTTTTGCATGCTACATCCCCTGCAATAGTCAACAGAAAGCAAATTAAGAAAGCTACCGGAAGATTCCACAGTATTGTGAGCAGTTTTGGACCCCTTAGCTAAGAAAGGATATGCAGGCATTGGAGAGGGTCTAGAGGAGCTTCATGAAAATTATCATAGGAATGAAAGTGTACTGTATAAGGAGTTTAATGCTTCTGGACTTGTGCTCACTGGAATTTAGAAGAATGGGGGGGGGGTGGGGATCTCATTGAAACCTGTTGAATGTTGAAAGGCCGAGATCGAGGGGATGTTGAAAGGAGGTTTCCCATAGTAGGGGAGTCTAGGTCCAGAGGGCACCACCTCAGAATAGAGAGATGTCCATTTAGAATGGAGATGAGGAGGAATTTCTTTAGCCAGAGTTGGTGAATCTGTAGAATTCATTGCCACAGGTGGCTGTGGAGGCCAAGTCATTGGGTGTATTGAAAGCAGAGGTACATAGGTTCTTAGTTAGTCAGGGCATGAATGGTTACAAGGCAAAGGCAGGTGAATGGGGTTGAGAGGGAAAATGGATCTGCCATGATGAAATGGTGGAGCAGACCTGATGGGCCAAATGGCCCGATTCTGCTCCTATATCTTATGGTTATAGCAAGTCTTGGCTAACACTAGATGTACCTGATGTGATTTCTCATCTGTACCCAGTCTGACCATCACAAGTAAGACTTCCTCAGGTGGTGAATATTTTCATGACTTATTGTGGATTATTGCCCTGTGAAAGGGCAGGAAAGACCAGATGACCATGGTATCTCTATGGTAGACGAAAGCTCAGAAATGTACTTCCTAACATGACTGATCGCAGCATGATAAAGAAAGATGGTAGGGGTTATTCTCACTACATCAACTACTGCATGCATTATCATGCATGTGCTGACTCCCTCTCCACCATATTCCAATCGAACCATTTTTCCACGTTTGTTTCCTGGAAATTCCTGCTTTCACCGAGAGATCACGGATCACCAAAACTCGATGCGGAAAATGGGATTTGTTCCCCAGCTCTTCCGATTCTTTCAGGGTCATTGATCAAGGATTTAACGTCCGGGTGATGGCATTCAGAAGTTTGTAATCTGGTCCCCGCATGGGGAGCAGTCTAACTTATTTCCAGACACTTTTGTTTAAAAATATTTAAAAGAGCCCCCAGGTAGGTGAAACAGAACACCTGCTTAAAGTTCTGCCTCACGTCTTGTTGCCTCAGTAAAGCATAAAGCTCCCAGCTGACAACTTCTCTTCTTCCTCCCCATCTCCCCTGTGAGCAGAAGAGACAAAAGCCTGAAAGTAAATAATACCAAGCTCAAGGGCAGTTTCTATCCCAGTATTGTAAGACTATTGGACAGGCTGAAGTATGATAAGATGGACTCTTGACCTCACGATCTACCTTGCTATAGTCTTGCACCCTCATGCCTGCCTGCACTGCACTTTCTATGTTATAACTCTGTATTCTGCGTGCTGTTACTGTGTTTCCCTTGTACCATGAAACGACCTACATGGACGGTGTCCATTTAAGTGCAGTCAATGTCGCTAAATAGTCAAAAGCAGTTGCAGGAAAAGGCAGCAAGCCAAGCAGCACATCAGCCCGTAGTAGTGTAGTGGTTCGAGTGGCGGTGTTAAAGCTTGGGGCATCGGAGTTCTGATATCATCTGTAAGGAGTTTGTACGTCCTCCCCCTGAACTCGTGCATTTCCTCCGAGTGTTTTGGTTTCCTCCCACAGTCCAAAAGCGTACCTCCATAGGTTAATTGGCCGTTGTAAATTATCCCGTGATTAGATTCAGATTAAATCGAGGGATGGCTGGGCGGCGCAGCTCGAAGAGCTGGAAAGACCTGCTCGGCGCTGTAGCTCAATAATTCGATCAGTAAGCGATTAAAGATGATGATTAGCATTATTTGCTACAGGGAGAAGGCAGGAGATTGGGGCTGAGAGGGACAATGGATCAGCAATGATGGAATGGTGGAGCAGACTCGATCGGCCGAATACTGCTCCTATATCTTATGGTCTTAACTGGTCATTGTAAATTGTCCCGTTATTAGGCGAGGGTATGCTGGCAGCATGAATCAAAGGGCTGAAAAGGCCTATTCTGTGCTGTATCTTGACATAAAATAATATGATCAACTGATATCTTCAATCAAATGCCTCAACAGTGCACATTCCGCCCCGACAACATCCTCAGACTCATCCTGAAGCTCTGCTCATCTTTCAAACACAACTAACTCAGGTCATGTTGCCTCTGCTTCATTGTATTCTGTTTCCCAAGTGCTCTGTCTGTATCCTGTATCTGAGAAGGCATCTCTCAGAGAAAGTAGACATTAATAATGAAATTCACCACTGCCCTCAATGTGCTGGCAAGCCTCGTTCAGCTAAATATTTAAGGACTTAGTATTGATTGGTATTTGGTAGCTAGCAGTGCCATGATGGGATGAAGGGCCTCTTTCTGAGCTGTAGGACTCTGTGAATTTTGACTTGGCATGAAACTATATGACAGGTAATTTCCTGTACAAGCACATGCCTCTGAAACCCTAGCGACATACAGCAGGCATCATAAGTTACTGGAAGCTTATTACTAATGTCGTCTCTGCAAATTTTCCAGTTTCACTGGAAGGATAAGGGAGCTGACGGTCAATGTCCTCCTCCAGCAATGAGACCTCAGTCGGCTGTGTGGGTAGCGTGCGTCAAATTCACGCCCAGCACCGGCATCTGTTAGCAGAATCAGAATCCTGTTTATTATCACTGACTCGAGGTGGCACAAGCTGACGCCTCCTTTGCGATTGGCCGACACGGTAGCGTAGTGGTTAGCACAATGGTTTGCCATGCAGACGACGGTAAACTTCAGCGTCACATCCCTTCTCTGTATTCTAGACTTTTTGGAAATGAATGCTAACATTGCAGTTGCCTTCCTCATCGCCGACTCTACCTGCATTAACCTTTAGGGTGTTCTGTACAAGGACTCGCAAGTCCCTTGGCATCTCAGGTTTTTGGATTTTCTCCCCGTTTAGAAAATCGGTTCAATTCCCGCCACTGCCTGTAAGGAGTCTGTACGTTCTCCCTGTGACTGTGTGGGTTTCCTCTCACAGTCCGGAGTCAATAGACAATAGGTGCAGAAGTAGACCATTCGGCCCTTCGAGCCTGCACCGCCATTCTGAGATCATGGCTGATCATCTACTATCAATACCCGGTTCCTGCCTTGTCCCCATATCCCTTGATTCCCCTATCCATAAGATACCTATCTAGCTCCTTCTTGAAAGCATCCAGAGAATTGGCCTCCACTGCCTTCCGAGGCAGTGCATTCCAGTCCTACTGGTTGGTAGGTTCATTGGTCATTGTAAGCTCTCCTGTGATGTGGCTCGCAAGGATGCGGGCGGGTGACAAAGGACGTCTGGAGTCAAGGTCCCTGATCTGCATTTGAAAGGCTAACGCTCTGCGTGTGGCGGTGAATGATATCCAGAATCCAGACCTCCACTTCATGCTCAAACGCTGAAGCTCAAAGTAAATTTATTATCAAAGTACACATACGACATCATATACAAACCAGAGATTCATTTTCTTGTGGGCACGCTCAATGAATCCATAATAAAATAACCAGAATAGGATCAATGATGAATGACACCAATTTGGGCATTCAACCAGTGTGCAAAAGACAAAAAAAAATGTGCGAATACAAAAAGCAAGGATTAATAATAATGAATAAGCAATGAATATTGAGAACACGAGATGAAGAATCCTTGAAAGTGAGTCCATTGTTTGTGAGAACATTTCAATGATGGGGCAAGCAAAGTTGGGTGAAGTTATCCGCCTGTGCCAGTGATGTGTGCCCATGGGGACACAAGTCAGTGCAAGCCCTCGTTAGCAGGAGGCACGAGGGCTACTCAGTCAGTACACTCAGAGCTCAAACTGCGCGGCCCCCATCATCAGCGAGTCTGGGCGCCGTAACCGAAGGCCAAGCAGAGGTCCAGAAGTCAAGGTCCAGTGGCTGAAGCTTGGAGACCCAATGGCCCACCCTGAAGTTGGGAGTACTGTCTGTGTGTGTGTGTGGGTGTGTGGGCTGGAGAGAGGAAAGCGGCTTGGTTCCTTCTCGTTATTTTGTTGCTTGCTGTGTTTAGTGTTGCTCTGCCAAGCGTGCCACGTCGGGCCCCCGAACGTGTCGCGGCACTTGCCGGCTGCCCCCAGCACAACCTTGGGTGTGTTGGTCGTTATCGCAAATGATGCACTTCACTGTGTGTTTCAATGTACATGTGATAAATTAATCTGAATCTGACATATATGGTGAAATTGGCCACTTTGCAGGTGGCAATACATTAAAAATTACTATAAGCTCGATTAAGAAATATTTAATAAATAAAATAGTGAGGTAGTATTCATGGACTATTCAGATGGAGGGGAAGGAGCTGTTCTTCAGGCATTGAAAGGATGTCTTTAGGTTCCTGTACCCTGTCTTTGTCGGTAGTATCGAGAGGAGGGCATGCCCTGGATGGTGAGGGTTCTTAATGATGGGCGTCTCTTCCTTAACCTTGAAGTCATTGATAGTGGAAAGGGATGCTTTCCCTCATGCTACCCCCCTCCCCCCCACCGAGGGACCGTGGCTGGCAACTCATCGAGGAGAAGGAAAACTCTGAGCTCAAACTTCCGCTGCCTTGTGGCTACACCCACTCGTGGGAAAGCCTTCCGCAGCAGGCCCTGTTACGTACCCCGTGACGGGTTAAAGAACCAGCAGAAATGGAAAACACATTTTGAGTCTGGTATTGCAATTAATTAATGATGTTTATTAGTAACTACGCAATACAGTAATATAAATGCAGATATATTAAAGAGGGTAGCAATGATTATATATATATATATATAAATATAAAATGATGATGAAGAAAGTTCAGTTTGTGGTATTTAGGCGAGTGGGGAGGGAGGGGGAGAGGGGGAGAGGGAGAGGGAGAGGGAGAGAGGTGTAGGTCTTCAGGTGAGCTGGTGCCGTTGATCTTCCTGTTGTCCTCTGAAATCCTTTAGAAGTCACCAACTGTGACCATAACCAAGGCGACCGTTCTTCTGTGGTGGAATTATCAACCCAGGCAGGGGTTGGACACACAAATAACTCCGCACTGGTCACACCTTTTCTACACTGCGAGAGCCACTGATGGATTTCCTCGAATCGATCCTCCAAAAGCCCATCTTCCTGTGGGCACAACAAAGCTCGTCCAGTGTCCAAAACTGTGTGTGTGTGTGTGTGTGTGTGTGTGTGTGTGTGTGTGTGTGTGTGTGTGTGTGTGTGTGTGTGTGTGTGTGTGTGTGTGTGTGTGTGTGTGTGTGTGTGTGTGTGTGTGTGTGTGTGTGTGTGTGTGTGTGTGTGTGTGTGAGTGTGTGTGTGTGTGTGTGTGTGTGTGTGTGTGTGAGCTGACCCTGTATTTATCTCAGCATGCTGAACACCAGCCGTTCATCAACTAACGCCGCCCTCAGTCACCATGGCGACCCACGAGCTGCTCATTGCTCTCTCTCGCTCTCTGTAAGAACTCGCAAGCAGGCAGTGTCCTTGTATATTCAAAACAAGCTTTAGAGTTCCTATAAACACCATCTCAAGGCAGGCTTCGTCCCTCTCTCTCTCTGTAACAGCTCAAACAGTGTCCAAAAGCCAGTCTCCTTCTCCCGATGAAGGGTCTCGGCCCGAAACGTCGACAGTGCTTCTTCCTATAGATGCTGCCTGGCCTGCTGTGTTCCACCAGCATTTTGTGTGTGTTGTTGTTTGAATTTCCAGCATCTGCAGATTTCCTCGTGTTTGCTCCTTCTCCTGGCATTTTAAAGTGATAGTCCACAGAAAATGTGAACCCTAGGGGTACATAACAGCCCCAAAGGAAAAATCCAGAACCGGAGTCCCCAAGGCAGTCCGACGTTGAGTTCAATGCTGACCGGCAACTCCTGGTGCTAAACTGTATCGGTCTCTGCTGTTCCTTTGGGTTCATCGGATGCATGGAGAGGGGGGAGCTTGCTACATGGGCAACAGCTTGCTCTTCGTATCGTACTGGCCAGGCTTGCGTATCTAGACGGCTAGGACGCAACATCCATGGTCGACCCAGATCGACGGAGGCCCTCACCTCACCCCAATGCACAGCTGTAATGAAACAATCTGATTGGATGGCATGCGAATCAGAAGATTTTCACTGTTCCTCGATACATGTGACAATGATAAACTGATTTACATCTCCCAGTTCTTAAAAGTCCATGTCCCACTCTTTCCGTGCAGCCCAGTCCGGCTTTGCCTCCTTCCCAGCAGCACCGATCAGATCCTCAATGATCCGCGTAATTCCCACTGCCGTCCAGAAGCAGTGAGCAGCGAGCACGTGTTTGTGCGTTTGTGTGCACGGGCACGGGCATGGGCATGAGCATGGTGTTCTGCTTCCCCTACATGACCGTATAGTGGTTAGCACAACCCTTTACGGTACCATGGTTCAATTCCCGAGACTGCCTGTAAAGAATTTGTCCGTTCTCCCCATGACCGCGTGGGTTTCCTCCAGGTGCTCCGGTTTCCTCCCACAGTCTAAAGACGTACTGGTTAGTAGGTTAATTGGCCATTGAAAATTATCCCGGGATTAGGCTCAGATTAGATCGAGGGATTGCTGGGTGGCACAGCTCGAAGATCTGGAAAGGCCTACACCACGCCGTATCTCAATGAATAAATAAATATGTAATCAATTTCCTAAGGATGTCATAGCCGGGAGGTGGTAGTGGGGGCAGGGTAAGCTCCCACTACCTATAAAGTGCTCCAAATGGTGTGCGACTCTAACAGCCTCTGACAAACAAGTCCAACTCTTGGCCTTCATGTCTGGCTTAGCTACTAGGCCCAGCGGAACTGTTTCTACTGATAAGAGAAGGGGCAAAGATGGACCACTGGCGCCTCAAAACCGTTTGCCTCGGGCAGGTGGGGCTCGTCAGCTTGGACGGCAGCCCGCCTAGGAGAAAGAAAACTCTGATTTTAAACCTCTGCTGCCTCGCGGCCATATCCACCCATGGGAAAGGCTTCGGGAGTAAACCCCGAGGAAGAAATCCGGAGCCGGGGTTTCCGAGGCAGTTTGATGTTGCTTACAACTTCACTCTGGCAACCTCTGCGACGACACTGGTGCCAAGCTGTATCGGCACTTGCCCTTCCCTTGGACTACATCAGTGATGTGGCGGTTCTTCAAATCTTCCCGCCCCAGCTTGCGCCCTGGAGAGGACACAGTCCAACAGAGGTGCAAACCCATAATTCACTGGGTTCAACGGCTGCCTCCAAGTACGTGATTAAAGACGAGAATTAGCTTTGTTTGTCACGTACTTTGAATCCTTGAAACAGGCAGGGAGATGCGTCATTTGCAGCAAATCGAATGAGCGAGGATTGCGCTGGGAGCATCCCACAAGGGCCGTCGTGTAGCTTTCAGAGCATGCCCGCAACTTACTGCCCCTAACCCGTTATGTCTTTGGATTGTGGGAGGAAACCGGAGCACCTGGAGGAAACCCACACGGTCACGGGGCGAATGTACAAACTCCCTGCCAACCGCGGCGGGAAGTGAAACTTGAACGGAGATCCCTCGCGCGCTCCGGAGCGATTGCACTAACCGCTGCTCTACTGTGCCCTTGGTAATGCTCATCCGAAAACCAGCAGTGACGTCTATGACCAGCTGGTTTAATTTGCATTTCGAACTTTAAGGTGATCAGTCCCCACGTATTGTGTTCGAATTCAGTCAGAGCCGCAAATCTGAATCAGGTTTGGTATCACCAGTATATGTCATGAACTTTGTCGTTATGCGGCAGCAGTAAATTGCGATACTAATAATAAAAACTGTACATTACAATAGGAACTATATATATATATATATATAAATTAAATAGGTAGTGCAAAAAGAGAGGGAAAATACTGAGGTAGTGTTCATGGGTTCAGTGTCCATGCTGATGAAATTGCATTTCTATGTTATATTGACTATCCTGTTGTACATAATATTTATTTAAAATTACTATAATTGCACATTCCACATTTGAATGGAGTCATAACGTAAAGATTTTTACTCCTCGTGTATATGAAGGATTAGGTAATAAAGTCAATTCAGTTCAATGTCCATTCAGAAATCTGATGGCGGAGGGGAAGAAGCTGTTCCTGAATCGCTGAGTGTGTATCTTCAGGCTCCAGTGCCTCCTCCCTGACAGTAGCAAGGAGGAGAGGGCATGTCCTGGGTGAGTGGGGTCCCTAATGATGGACGCCGCCTTTTTGAGGCACCGACTTTTGACAGTGTCCTGGTTGCTAGATTCTGATGAGAGAAACAAAGCCAATGTTCCAAGTTAATTACCTATTACCAAGTTCTCAAACGTTTGTTTCCTAACATCTGCAATACTTTCAGTCTTCTTCCCACACAGTTATCTCTGGACAGGCAATATATGTGAAAGTATTAAATGAGGAGACAGAGGTAAAGAGCAACAGTCTAAAGTTTATTTTAATGATTTATTTAGCAATGCAGCGCAAACTAGGCCCTTCCAGTCCTTTGAGTCTTGCTGCCCCAGCGACCCCAATTAATCCTAACCCAATTTACCTACCCGGTAGGTCTTTGGACTGTGGGAGGAAACCAGAGCCCTGGGGAAATCCCGTGCATTCCATGAGGAGGACATACCAAGACTCCTTACAGAACAGCACCGGAATTGAACTCTGAACTCCAGAATTCTGCGAACTATAATATCGTCACACTAACCTGGCGCCAAAGTTGACGTAGACCCCAAGTGTTAAAGCTCAAGGCCGGGAAGGTCAATATTGTATGGAGTTGTTGGGGGAAACCTGAGACATCAGAATTCCCACGTACACATACGTTGCGACCATATAGTTTTCCTTCATCTGCTGCTGGGCAACCCATCCTTTAAAAGAGTAATCTGAAATTACAGACAAAATTCAGTTTCTAATACATTCAAAAAGGATTGGCCACCTGCTGATATTCAAGTCTGAGATTTGAGTATGCCCAGAATTTAATAATAGATAGCCTGGTGTGCTGATCAGAAGGCGTACCTTAGTAACTCTCCTTGTGGTCTGGGAAATGGAAATATCAAGTCAATCACAAACAAGGGAGAAACTGCTGAAAATGCAAAGCTGCACACTCACGAGGAACTCAGCAGGCCAGGCAGCATCTCTGGAAAAGAGTAAACAGTCGATTCTTCGGGCCGAGACCCTTCATCAGGACTGGAGAGAAAAAGATGAGAAGTTGGCCTAAGAAGGCGGGGGAGGGGAGGAAGAAATACAAGGTGACTGGTGATCGGTGACACCAGGGGGTGAAGGGTGAAGAGCTGGGAAGTTGATTGGTGAAAGGGATAAAGGGCTGGAGAAGGGGGAATCTGATGGGAGAGGAGAGAAGTCCATGGAAGAAAGAAAGGGGGGGAGGAGCACCAGAAGGAGGTGATAGGCAGGTAAGTGAGAGAGGGAAACAGGATTGGGGAAATGGTGAAGTGGGGGAGGGCAATTACCAGAAGTTCAAGAAATCGATGTTCATGCATCAGGTTGGAGGCTACCCAGAGGGAAAATAAGGTGTTGCTTGTCCAACCTGAATGTGGCCTCATCATGGCAGTAGAGGAGTCCATAGGCTGACATATTGGAATGGGAATGGGAAGTAGAATTAAAATGGGTGGCCACCGGGAGATCCCGCTTTCTCTGGTGGACAGAGCATGGGTGCTCGGCGAAGCGGTCTCCCAATCTATGTCGGGTCTCAGCGATTTTCAGGAGCACCGGACACAGCAGGTGACCCTGACAGACTCACAGGTGAAGCGTCGCCTCACCTGGAAGGACTGCTTGGGGCCCTGAATGGTAGCGAGCAAGGAGGTGTTGGGGCAGGTGTAGCACTTGTCCCTCTTGCAAGGATATCAAGTCAATCTCCTGCTCTTGATTTCTATCCAGCAATGCCCCATTTCCTGGTCTCAAACGTGTTAGTGGAAACGTGAATCGCTTGCTGGGTTGCTCAGGCGGTTGCGAACACTGCACATGGATACTGGCTTCAGAGAAAGGGCAAAATGTGGGAGGTGCGCTGGAAGGGGCCAAAGACATTTCAAAGATCAAAAGTTCAAAGTACGTATATGCAACCTTGGGATTCGTCTCCTGACAGGCAGCCACGAAGCAAGGAAACCCAAAAGAATCCATTAATAAAAGATCCAATGTGCAGAAAGAGGAAAAAAAGCAAATCATGCAAACAACAAGTCGCGTTCTGAACTGAAGTCCACAAAGAGAGTCTGTTCCGGAACCTTCGTTCAGCGAGCTGAAGCAGCCCGTCCCTCACCTCGGGCACTGACGCCCTGACCTTTTCAATCCAACCCAGCACATAATTCGCCATCTAGACATTGAGTTCAATACGATATGCTCTGGGGCCTGGACCCCGGCCTGCACCTGACCTTCCTGATTCGGCCTAGCACCTCCAGTCCAGTCGACGTCTGGGCCTTCACCGTCTGGGGGATGGTGAAGTGGGGAACAATAGGCACCTGGAGGAAGCTGACGGCATGCTTTGTTTAGTTCCGGCTGGGGGCAGGACGGAGATGAGACATTTCGTGTACGAACTGACTGCTAGCTGAAGCTCCGAGCTCACAGTTCTGACAAGACAGACATGTTGAGACTTTATTTGGACCACACCATTAAATAGTTTCTGTACTACAGCCAAGATCCTGCCAAATTCACTCAATCCAATTTCACAGGTCATATAGGAGCACAGATTTACCCTGTAATAGAAATTATTGCCTTGAGAGACGTACGGCACGGTTACAGGCCCTGCCAGTCCAACGAGCCTGTGCCGCCCATTTACACCCACGCGACCAGTTAGCCTATTAACCTGCACACCTTTGAAGTGTGGGACGAAGCCAGTGCGCCCGGAGATCACAGAGAGAAGGTACACACGTTACAGATAGCTAACTGCCACACTGTCGTGACGCCTCAACTTTGTTGATCAGGTGGAGAAAACGGATCAGTTACTTTACCACCTTAGCACAGGGCTTCCCAACTGTTTTTTATTCCATGAATCAATACCGTTAACATGGGGGTCTGTGGATCCCACGTTGGGACCCCTTGGCATGGGATCCAGGCAGAGGGGATTGTGGGTTGAACTTTCCTTGGATTCATTCCGCTGGAAGTACGATGGAAGACCTACTTACTTGGCCCAATAGGCTTTCCTTCTGGTTCTGGCAATGTTAAAAGGCTGGAACATGAACATTATTGATCTTGTAACCGTCTTGAATGATGCTTCAAAGTGAGCACTGCGAGCTTGGAATGGATTCTGAAAGGCCAGCATTTCTTTCAATAGACGCTTGTAAAAACATTCTCTTCAGGTACGATTTGTACACCCTCACCATGTACAAAAAAGAGCTTCCACCTTTGCTCTTCATAGCAGTAACTGAACATCTGGATCTTTGTGAAGCGCTGGCGGGAATTATCCGTGACAGTTGCCTCTTTAGAGCAAACCACTTGTCATTCCCATGCAAGTGTGGAGTCCATTTCAGGCGCTGAGTGATTTAAAAACTCTGCTGGTTTCAGGCAAAGTCAAGAGGCTTTAGTCAGCAGTTTTCACACAGTGCAGAAGATCTAAGAGATCTTGGGGTCCGTGTCCATAGGACGCTCAAAGCTGTGACGTGGGTTGACAGTGTTGTTAAGAAGGCTTATGGTGTGATGGCCTTCATCAGCCGTGGGATTGAGTTCAGGAGATATGAGGTAATGTTGCAGCTATATGAGACCTTGGTCAGACCCCATTTTGGAATACTGTGTTCAGATCTGGCCCCCTCACTACAGAAAGGGTGTGGATATTATAGAAAGAGTGGAGAGGAGATTTACAAGGCTGTAGCCTGGATTGGAGAGCCTGCCTTATGAAAATAGTTTGAGGAGGAGTTTCTTTAGCCAGAGAGTGGTGAATCTGTGGAATTTATTGCCTCAGGCAGCTGTGGAAGCTAAGACATTGGGTATACTTAAGGCAGAAGGTGATAGATTCTTGATTAGTCAGGGCATGAAGACAGGGAGAAGGCAGGAGACTGGGGATGAGAGGGAAATGGATCAGCCATGATGAAATGGCAGAACAGACTCGATGGGCCAAATGGCCTATGGTCTAATGGGCGACACAGTAGCATAGTTAGCATAACACTATTACTGTGCCAGTGACCCAGGCTCCATTCTGCGGAAGTCTGTAAGGAGTTTGTACGTTCTCCCCGTGACTGCGTGGGTTTCCTCTGGGTGCTTTGGTTTCCTCCCACAGTCCAAAGATGTACGGGTTAGGAGGTTAATTAGTGATAAGGACTACCAAGTCACACTGACTCTGACAAGTCCCTTTGCACCTCTGATTTTTGAATTTGACACTGCCTCAACATACTGATATTGTGAGACGACCTGTGCGGGAAGGCACACAAAATAAAGTTTTTCCTTGTTCCTCGGTACATGTTATAATAATAAGCCAATTATAATCATAACTACAAAAGCAGCAGTATCACAGATGGAGCAGCATGATAGCGTAACAGTTTGCGTAATACTTTTACAGCACCGGTGACCCGGGTTCAGTTCCTGCCGCTGTCTGTAACGGGTTTGCACTTTCTCCCCATGACCACACAGATTTCCTCCGGATTCCCCAGTTTACTCCCATAGTCCAAGGATGTACGGTTGAGGGTTAGTAAGTGCGGGCATGCTATAGTGGTGCCAGAAACATTTAAGATGGTGCTGGTGGACCACAGTGACGACTTGCTGGCAGCAAACACATTTATTAGCTACACACACAAAATGCTGGTGGAATGCAGCAGGCCAGGCAGCATCTATAGGATGCCCCCTTTTTTCCCTCCTTTTTTTCTCTCTCTGCCCCTCTCACAATCACTCCTTGCCTACTCTCCATCTCTCTCTCGTGCTCCCCTCCCTCTTTCTTTCTCCCCAGGCCTTCCCGTCCCCTTCTCCAATCAACTTTTGCCAATCAGCTTTCCAGCTCTTAGCTTCATCCCTCCCCCTCCTGTCTTTTCCTATCATTTCGGATTCCCCCCCCCCCCCCTTCCACTTTCAAATCTCTTACTGTCTCTCCTTTCAGTCAGTCCTGACGAAGGGTCTCGGCCCGAAACGTCGACTGTGCTTCTCCCTATAGATGCTGCCTGGCCTGCTGCGTTCCACCAGCATTTTGTGTGTGTTGCTTGAATTTCCAGCATCTGCAGATTTCCTCGTGTTTACAATTGTTAGCTACTTCGTCAATCACACCTTTTCTGAAAGATGATCACCGCAATCAATAGTCTGTAACTTCCCTTTCGGAGTTGAGCTTTCAACCTGCCTGTACGGCCTGGCATTTTTACAGTGTGAACTGAAGTCTGGAAGGTGCAGGATGGCTGCAGTGTGGTGTGTACGGGGTGAACTGAGGTGGTGGGGCCCAGAAGCTGGGAGCAAGCCAATGTTTGGCTGCAGGAGAGGACTTGGAGGTGAATCGTAGCGGCAGAACCAAGTCGAGGCAGCGGTCCCGGGGCCTGAGAGTGTATCAAAGCGGCAGGGCCCAGGTCTGAGAGCGGGGAATGATCTGAGGTTTGGCGGATTTAACCGCTGAGCTAGATTGGAAAGGTCGGGGAGTTGGGGCTGGAGGAGAGATTCGGGCTGGTACTTAGCTCAGTGCTCACAAGGTTTACTCGTCTGCACCAAACTAAGGCTGCGGCCTGCAACTATTGGGTTTCTTGACTGGCTGTGGAGTCACTTTTGTGAACTTCTGTTTTCTGAATGTTATTTGCCTATTCTCATTGTTTGAATGTTTTTTTCCTGCACATTGGGCTTTTTTTAAAAATGTGTTTTTTTTTAAATTTTGTAGCTGCCAGTAAGGAGATGAATCCGAAGGTTGTATATAGTATACATTTGTTGATAATAAATATACTTTGATCTTTGACCCAGTGCAATCCTCACTGATTTGATGCAAACAATGCATTTATTGTATGTTTCAAAGTACAAAGGAATCAATTTATTATTAAAGTATTATGTAGTATACAAATCTGAGATTCATCTTCCCCATAGACAGCCATGAAACAAAGAAACACCATAGAATCTGTTCAAAGAGAAAAAATAAAGCCAATCTTTGAAATCACAATATCAAAGGTTCATTTATTATCAAAACATGTATTCATATACAACTCTGGACTTTGTCTTCTCCAGATAAACACGAAACAAAGAAACACTATGGAACCCGTTCAAAGAAAAAGAAAGCTAATAAGAACATAAGAAATTTGAAATCACAGTATCAAAAGCTCAAAAGGTTCATTAATTATCAAAATATGCTTTCATATACAACTCTGGACTTTGTCTTCTCCAGATAGCCACAAAACAGACACTATGGAACCCGTTCAAAGAGGAAAGATAAAGCTAATCTTTGAAATCACAATATGTTAGCAGAACTTAGAGAAGCCAGAGAGTAACCAAGCATGAAAAGAGACCCTTTAGGTTCATCTGCCCATGCAGACCAAGCTAGTCCCATTCACTATTCTCGGCCCATTTCCTTCTAAACCCCTTCCAAACATGTCTTGTTGTTAAACATGCCTCAGCCTCTTCCTCTGGTGGCTCATTCCATATAGGGACGGACCTCGTGACGGTAGAACGGGACAAATTTGTCCAACTTTGTATCTGGGACTTGTGATTTGAAGGGAGTCTTTCTCGAGCCACCAGTTGCAGGTTGATTTGCACATTAGCAACCGAGGGTATCATTCTGACATTGTTATTCTAATGTAGAAGGTGTTATTTAATTGATCCAACCTATTATAGTTTCGCTTGCCTTGCAGCTGTGCAAATTGGCCTTTCACTGAAGTGCAAATTGCATTAGTATGAATGAGCCTGTAGAACAAGCTCCATTTCTGAGACAGTTGAAATGCACTACAAAAAGAGCTGCTCATCTGCATTTGACCCGCGCACACGATCGCCAGTTACGCACGAATGTGCTCTGTAAATCTGGTAAACTAATCTACATAGACAGGTTCTTTCTGCAAACATCAAGTCTAAATGTAAGGTGATAAAGCACGCAGATCTTCAAAGTCATGATGTAAAAGATATGCTGAAAATTTTGTTGATTGGCTTTTGTGTGTCAACCAATGGAATTTTATTAAAAATGCAATCAGACTTCGGTACTTGCTGATATACTGTATTTCTGGGTATTAGTGTCACAGCATCTGGCAGCACTGAACAAGTCTCTTCACACCAAACATCCAGCATATTTTAATTCTGATTTCCAGTCCATGGCTTCTGCTTGTGCCGAGGTGAGGACACCGTCAGAGTGGAGAAGCAACACCTGGGTAGCCTCCAACCTAATGGCGTGAATACCGATTTCTCCTTCCATTCCCCCTCCCCTTCTCTTCTATTCCCCACTTTGGCCCCTTTCCTCTTCTCATTTGCCTCTCACCTCCCGTGATCTCTTCTCTTTCTCCTATAGTCCAGTCTCCTCTCCTATCAGATTCCTTCATCTCTGGCCCTTTAGCATTCCCTCCCGCCTGGCTTCACCTATCGCCTTCTAGCTATCCTCCTTCCTCTCTGCCCACCTTTTTATTTTGGCATCCTCCCCCTTCCTTCTCAGCCCCGAAGAAGGGTCTCCGAAACGCCGTCTGTTGATTCATTTCCATAGATGCAGCCTGCCCTGCTGATTTCCTCCGGCATTTTGTGCGTGCTGCTCTGGATTTCCAGCATCTGCAGGCTTCCTTGTGTTTATGACCTGTCTACCTATGGTAATCCTGCTTATATCATTTCACCTCCGCTGGTGTCCTCCCCTCCCCTGACTCTCCTGATACCCACTTACATTTGGGGCATTTTCCAGTAGTCGGTGACCTACTCATGAACATCCCTTTGGCATTTGGAAGGGAGCTGAAGAACCGAGGGAAACCCATGTGGTCATGCAAACTCCACACGGACAGCATGCAAGGTCTGGATTGGACCCGGGCAGCAGTACCAATCACGTCATCACTGTCCTGTCGATGCTCTGAGTACACCTTGCATACGGATCCAAAGTACATTTATTATCAAAGCATGTATGCAGTGTACAACCCTGAGCTTCGTCTTCCACACAGGCAGCCACGAAAACCGTCAAAGAGGCTGAACACACACAAAAAAAAAAGAAAAGAGCAAATCGTGCAAGGAGCAAAGAAACGAGTGGAAAACACAGAATAGAAAACATCAAACCGCAAAGTCGATGAAACAGTCTGGAAGTGTTCACTTCAGCTTAGTACAGAGGGCATTCTCATTGATGTGCCGACCATGTTCAGGAAAAGTTAGATGACGAACCGCACACATTTTGCTGCTTAGATGTGTCACATCTTTCTGTGCGTGCATGACCAGTGAAAGGCAAGGGTCCTGATGCTGGAGGAGGCCTTAATTGGAGTGTCATTGAAAGAAGCCTTTCCATGCACGGTGTTATGCCAGGGAGCTGGAGACATTCAACTTCACATCAAATTCCCCATGTAACTCCAACCATCATTCCTCTCGGGTGGACGTTCTATTGACCTCAGTTGCAAATGTTTTAACTTCCACAACCCCTTCTCTGATCTTCTTTAACTGCAGTCTCTTCCACCTCCTCCCCAGACAGATCCGTTCGTTGTGCGCCGTGTCGCATGACATGGGTGATCTTGCTCTTTCCATGACCATGATTGACATTGGCAAATGTTTCTACAGTAGTGGTTTGCCATTGCCTTCTTCCGGGCAGTGTCTTTACAAGATGGGTGACCCCAGCCGTTGTCAATACTCTTCAGAGATTGTCTGCCTGGCGTCACCAGGACTTGTGATATACACCAGCTGCTCATATGACCATCCACCACCTGCACCACGTGACCCTGATCGAGGGGGCCACACCTTCCCCACGGGTGACCTGCAGGCTAGCGGAGGGAAGGAATGCCCTACACCTCCTTTGGTAGAAATGTACCTCCACCCTGCCGTCCAACCCGAATATGTAGGACCATAAAATGTGCAAGAAGAACGGAAGATGTCCCCAGGTTGGACAGCGTCTGTTGGAAAAGAAAGTCTTTGATTGTTAAGAACATACAAATGGCAACTAGCTGGAGAGTAATGTCCTTGAAGATTGTACAGCAACAGGACAAGGGGCTGGTGGGTCCAAGGATCTTTCTTGCACTTGGAGCTGCATTGCAACAGCTGATTAGATGGTCTACTCTCTCGGACAGGTAGGTTTGGGAGATAAATTCCCACTTGATATTCAGAGTTTGATTCCTCGTTCAACAATGACTGATTTTCATTATGAAGCAGCAGCCGAGTTATTGCCACAATGGTAATGCAAATGAGGGACTGATTTTTCTCCCGCTCTCAAATTAAATTCTGCATTTGCTGAGAACAAAGCTCAGGTAGAAATTTCTCCATTGTGAATTTCATGAATATGCAAATGCCCATAGAGTCTAGCTTTTGAATAATCGTCGACTATAATCGTAAAGTGAATTCATTAGTTCCTCTGTTGGGAAAGAAAGCGTGAAGCAGCCATCCATTGATGAACTATACAATGTCTGCACATCTTAATGAAACTTCGTTCCTGGTCTATGCAGATGACATTTGAGACAAAGCTCTGCTTCCTCCATTAAATCAGACTGAGTCTCCAGGTACAGCTTCTCTGAGGAAAAGCTGCTTTGTATGTGAAACTGAAGAAGGCTATCTACATTATAATGGAGCGGCTGTGAGGGCAGAGTCTGGTGGGTTGAGGACCTGCATTGTGTCACAGGAACAAGTCATGTGGATGATACTCTTCAGTTCAGGGACAAATTCATTTATTTTTCTGTAGGCATGGAGATGCAGCGTGGAATAGACTCTGTCGGACCTTCGAACCGCGCCGCCCAGCAATCCCCTGTTTTAATCCTAGCCGAGGCATGGCACAATTCACAATGGCCAATCAACCAGTCAACCAGTACGTCTTCCGACAGTGGGAGGAGACCAGAGCACGTGGAGGAAACCCACTTGGTAACGGGAGGAATGCATAAACTCCTTACAGGCAGTGGCGGGAATCGATCCGGGGTCGCTGGTGCTGTAAAGCCTTGCGCTAACCACTACGCCGCCTTGCTGCCCAGAAAATAGGCACGGACATTAGCAGCCCTGACTTCCAGTGGCTATCACAGTCCGTGTACTGGGGAATTCAGGGTGCCCGTTCTTTGAATGCATTTGCCTTTTAGGATTATATGAACGTAATAATCTGCATGGTTAGGCCTAGAGCAAGATGTCACTGTTTTGGCAGAAGGATTACCACAGAACTGTCAGAATGGAGTCAGAGAAGTCTGAAGTCCCACACCAGCAGGTTGGAGAACAGCTATTTCTCTTCAGCCATTCACTTCTTGAACCAACCGGCAAAACCCTAACTAGTACAGCAGAGCAACACTTCGAGCACCTTGACTACTTTGCACTAAAAGCCGGGTTCGGTTCCCACCGCCGCCTGTGAGGAGTTTTCAACTTTCTCCCTGTGACCGCGTGGGTTCCCTCCGGCTGCTCCAGTTTCCTTCCACACTCCAAAGGCGTACGGGTTAGCAAGTTGCGGGCATAAAGGCTCAAAAGGTCCAAAGGTTCATCTATTACCGAAGCATGCATCTGCATACAACTCAGAAACTTGTCTTCTCCAGATAGCCAGGAAACAGGGAAAGAAGATGAAAGCCATTCAGGGAGGAGCATCAAATCCACCCCACCCCACACAAAAAAGAAAGGCGTCCTTCATATGTTGGTGACACTTAAAGGCTGCCCCCAAAACATTTTGGACTGTGTTGGTCTTTAACAGAGAAAAAAAAGAAATATTTTGTTGTGTGTTTCAAAGTACATGTGACAAATAAAGCTAATCTTTAAAATGGACTTTCCTTGTTCCGTCTGTGTTCTTTCTTGTAAAAGACAAACACTGAACAACAAAGATTTTGCTTCCTGAATACTTCTAGGTGTATCCTACGGATTTTGGGCCGCTGGCCGTGAAAATCACCGTGAATGTTTGGGGGCCCTGATAGGGCAGCACTTCAATATCAATTCAGACCAGCTTTAGAGAAAGTGACCTTCACCGTGATCGTGTTAACTGAAAAGATAGTTGACCTTGTGGCCCATTTGTGGTGAGACGGGTGCATCATGTTACACCATGCAAGTCAAAAAAAAAGGAATGATCAATACATGACCATATGTTCTGGTCATGTTCTATACTGGAACAGTTCTGGAAGTCAGTCTTTTCGACAATTTCTAAAGCACTCAGAATTAACCTACAACCTAATAAATTGACTGAGCTTTTTGGAATAATTCCTCAAAATATCCATGGTATTTCTGTGTCTGACCAACATGTTATTGCATTTGTTACATTGATAGCTAGGGGGGCCATCTTGTTGAAATGGAAGGATATATCAGCTCCTACTTTATCACAATGGTTCTCTCAAGTGATGCTGTGTCTTAGCTTGGAGAAAATTAGAAGTCGAACCTTTGAAACTTTATTTGATTTTGAGAAAAGATGGGGCTCATTTGCTCGTTATTATCATTTGATCTAATTGATAGATCTTCTCCACGATCTAATTGTAAATTTTTTTGATATATTTTTCTTTTTTGCTGGCGGTTTGATGTTTATTTTTAGAAGCTTTTTGTATGACGCATGGCTCCGGGGTTGTACCCCTAATGAGTCGTCCCCCCCACTTTTTTTTTGCTTAGTAGGGTTCTTTTTATTCACAAAATTTTCAATCTTAAAGATAATTTTTTTCCCTTGAAGCATTGTAAGTGTTGTTACTTCGATGTACTTGTGTTATTTTTGAACGATATAATAAAAAGATTTGAAAAGATCAAACATCTTCATGCAGTAAAAAAATATCGCAACCCGGGATGCCTGTCCGGGAGGAGAAAGCTGGTGCAAGAGAAAGCTACTGTGAAGGAAAGAACACAGCAAAGCTTTGGCAAAGAGAAGCAAGGCAGTGGGATAATTTGATAGCTGCACTAGAAGGCCATGCTAGGTGACCCTACCTTGTACTGTGAGTGGGTATTGTAGACTGCGATTGGCTCATCTGTTGAGAATTGTCACACATGCTGAGATGCATTGAAAAGCTTTGTTCTATATTCCACCGAGACAGAGTTTATTTAACATTTTACTTGTGTGCCTGTGATATTGTTCCTGTGGTGGACTCGTGCATATGACAATAAACTTGACTTTGAATTTGAATGACTGTAATGCATGCGCCCCTGTGGGTCCCTACTCTCTAATGGAGTAACATGCAGAGGGAGTCGGGACTGGAAGTGCCTGGTTTAGACAAGATTTCGCAGACTTTGCACGTGCAGAATGTCTGTCTAGTGAAGTCAGGCTTACTTCTGTGTCCTCTGTCGGTCAGTATTGACCGTGGATATTGTGTCCCAGCTGTCTAGCCTGGGCAGTACGATATGGAGAGTGAGCTGTTGCCCGTGTAGCAAGCTTCCCCTCTGTGCACAGCTGATGAACCAGAGACCAATAACAGTTGGGCACTAGGAATTTCCAGTTAACGTTGAACTCAACATAGGACTGCCTCAGGGACTCCAGCTCTGGATTCTTCCCTCAGGGTTCACTCTCAAAGCCTTCCCCATGAGTGGGTACAGCTGCCGCAAGGCAGCGGAGGTTTGAGATCAGAGTTTTCCTCCTCCTAGATGAGCTGCCAACCACGACTGCCCGAAGCGACTGGTTTTAAGGGTCCAGTAACCCATCTTTGCTCCTTCTCCTGTCAGTAGAAACGGTTCTTTTGGGTTGGTAGCTAAGCCACAGGTGAAGGCCGGGCCGGTTGTCAGAGGCGATTTGAGGCGCACGCCATTGGGAGCATTTAATAGGTAGTGGGCGCTTGTCCCCATTACCGCCCTTGGCTTTAACAACCTTACTAACATATACCAGAAGTGAAGGAACAGGGATTTAATCCACATGTGCGCAAGGAGGATTCAAACTGTGTCGCAGTACCTCACAGAATGCAGCTTAGACAAAGGCCTGACGAGGGTCTGGTGGGAAGCAGACAGACTCCAGTGAAAGGCACCTGCTCCCTGGCCGGGCTCCTGCTTTTAAACATACTTCAGATTACTTTGATCTGCTGCATCATGCGAAGACACTGATACAGAGGCAGGAGGGGCGAGGCTGTCAATCGAGCCTGGGTAATCACAACAGGGACCGTGTCCCCCTTGTCCTCACTTATCTCCCCACCAGCCTCCGGATCCAGCATATTATCCTCCGCAACTTTCGCCACCTTCAACAGGACCCCACCACTAAGCACATCTTTCCCTCTCTACCCCTCTCTGCTTTTCGCAGGGATCGTTCCCTCCACGACTGCCTGGTCCACACGTCCCTCCCCGCAGATCTCCCACCTGCCACTTATCCCTGCAAGTGTAAGTGCTACACCTGTCCCTACACCTCATCTCTTACCACCATTCAGGGCCCCAAACAGTCCTTCCAGGTGAGGCAACACTTCACTTGTGAGTCTGTTGGGGCAATCTATTGCATCCGGTTGCTCCTGGTGCAGCTCCCTCTACATCGGCGAGACCAGACGCAGATTGGGGGACCGCTTCATCGAGCACCTACGCTCCGTTTGCCACAACAGACAGGATGTCCCAGTTGCCACTCACTTCAACTCTGCCTCTCATTCCCATTCGGATATGTCCATACATGGCCTCCTCTACTGCCATGACTTCGGTTGGAGGAACAACATCTCATCTACCGTCTGGGTAGTCTCCAGCCCCTTGGTATGAACATCGAATTCTCCAACTTCCGGTAATTCCCTCCCTCTCCCTTCCCCATCCCACCTTCACTCTGTCTCCTCTTCTAGCTGCCTATCGCCTCTCATGATTCTGCCTTCTTCTACTACCCATAGTGCTTTCCCCTTATATTCCTTCTTCACCTCTCCTGCCTATCCCCTCCCTGCATCCCCTCCCCTACCCCTTGATCTTTCCTCTGATTGGTTTTCCACCCTCCCCCCCCACCTTCTTTATAGGGTCCCTGCCCCCTCCTTCTTTAGTCCTGACGAAGGGTTTCGACCGGAAACGTTGACTGCTTCTTTCAACGGATGCTGCCCGACCTGCTGAGTTCATCCAGCCTTTTTTTGTACATCTTGAGGAGCAGAATTAGTCCACCTGGCCCCATCGGGTTTTCTCTGCCATTTCATCATGGCCGACCCATTTTCCTCTCAGCCCCAATTTCCTGCCTTCTCTCCGTATCCCTTCATGCCCTGACTTATCAAGAACCTATCAACCTCTGCCTTAAACGTACATAAAGACCTGGGCCTCCACGGCCTCCTGTGGCCATGAATTCCACAGATTCACCACTCTCTGGCAAAAAAGATTCCTCCTCATCTCCGTTCTAAAAGGACACCCCTTTATTCTGAGGCTGTGTCCTTTGGTCTTAGACTCCCCCACCGTAGGAATCACCCTCTCCAAACCCACTCTATCAGGGCCTTCCGCCATTCGAAAGGTTTCAATATGAGGTCACCCCTCATTCTTCAGAAACATACCATCCATTGAGATGTTCTCACAACCAACGATCTCACTTTAAGGAGGAGGTTTACAGCCCGAAACATCGACTGTACTTTTTTTTCATAGATGGTGCCTGTCTACTGAGTTCCTCCAGCATTTTGTGTTTGTATCTCTGTTGTGATGGAAAATAACTGGTTCTTCGAGTCTCAACAGTAGAGGCCTGGACACACACAGTTTTAATAATAAGGAATTTATTTACAAGGGGAAGTCGGGTCAACACAAGCAACTACAATACACAGGAAGCGGTGAATTGTACGGTTACACAAACAAAGAACAAGGGAAAAGCACTACAACAGCTATCCCCCTTGACCTTGGATAGCTGATGCTCCCTTACCAGGACCAACGATAAACCTTCCCAAACATAAATCAATGCACTTACCTCCAATGAGGTGGTCTGTAAGAGAGGGCGAGCCAAGGGCAAGTCTCACCTTTTAAAGCATGGGGCTGGGTGAGATAATCCAATTAAGGTGACCAATAATTTAGGTGTGCATTGATTAGTTGGGAGGGACCAAATGTTGATTGGCATGTGGTGTGTCCTCCGACCAGCCAGGTGGCAGTGCATCTGTCACGTGGCCAGTATCTCTGGATACCATCTCACTTTAAGGGCTCCTTATCTAAAAGAGTTACTTCCCCCATCTTGTGTTCTCATTATCTCATGTTCTCGTTACTTATTGCCATTTATTTATACAGTCGGCCCTCCTTATCTGCAGGGGATTGGTTCCGAGACCCCCCGCGGATAGCAAAAAACGCAGATGCTCAAGTCCCTTATTTAACCTGTCTCAGTGTGGTGGACATTAGGACCCAGCGGTGCAGCTCTGAATCCACAGTGTTTCTGTTCACGAAAATAATCACGATCACGATTGACAATAAGGTGGAAGTAATAAAGCGATCGGAAAGAGGTGAAACGCCATCGGTCATTGGAAAAGCGTTAGGCTACCATCAGTCAACGATTGGAACAATTTTAATGGAGCATGTGAAAGGCCCTGCCCCGATGAAAGCTACAATTATTACTAAGCAACGCAGTGGTTTAATTACTGAAATATGTATGTTTCTTAAATATGCATAGAAAGGTAAAATATGTACTATATACTAACAAAAACGTTTGACTAACTGACGCTAAATAATACAGGACGTACCTGTTCCGACTTCGAATCCGACTTAAAGATGGACTCAGGAATGGAACTCATGCATAACCTGGGGACTGCCTGTACTTTTAAGTCATTTCTAGATTACTTATCTACCGTAGATTCCGGACTACAGAGCGCACCTGATTAAAAGCCGCAGGCTCTAATTTTAGAAAGAAAATCAATTTTGTACTTGTACAAGCCGCACCGGATTTTAGGCCGCAGGTGTCCCACATTGTAATATGAGATACTTACACAGAAAGATATTACACGTGAGGATTTTTTAACTTTTAATTAAATCCGTATGGTAACATAAACAAATACATATTGCAAATGCTTTTTTTCGAACCGTGCCTGTAACACGGCTACTTTTAAATATACATACGTATTGGTAACACACAAATTACGTTGCGTATACTTTTTTACTGAACAGTGCACGAACAACATTCCAATATCTCCTAACGACTGGTAAAAAAATATATACTGCAGCCTACCAGGAAAAGTTATTGATTGCCTTTAACTTAAAAGCAGCGTTCTCGTGCGGGTCTAATGCCGCTCGCCCCCACCTTCCCGTTTATCGCAAACCGGTATTTCCCACAAGACGCGGCGAAACTGGATGTGACGTCATAGCATCCCGGGATGTAGTACAGAAAACAAATATACTTAAAACACTTCTAAATTTAACTAGAAAATACTAACAAATGAATTACTAAGCGAAAATATTATAAACTAAATAACTGCCATAAAGGCAGCACAATGCTTTTCTTCGAGTGTTTTCCATGTTGATGAGGGTGAGTACAAATGACTGATTTACAATAATTTAATTGTGAAAGTGCGCTTGATTTATCGTACAATTTCATTGGACCTCTGTGAACTACTCATAAATTTTATTGGTCTACTGTTACGAGGCAAAATGTTTTTGGCGGCATGAAAAAAAACCATGCATTAGCCGCACCGTAGTAAAAGCCGCAGTGTTCAAAGCTGTTCAAAGCATGGGAAAAAAGTAGCGGCTTATAATCCGGCATCTACGGTAATGCCTAATACAATGTAAATGCTATGTAAATAGTTGTTATACTGTATTGTTTGGGGAATAATGACAAGAAAAAATAGTCTGTACATGCTCAAACGAGTGCTGGAGAGAGAACTTCCGGGTTTTCTCGATCCGCGGTTGGTTGAATCCGCGGATAAGGAGGGCCGACTGTATTTGCATTTGCACTGTTTGTTGTCTTCTGCTCTCTGGGTTGATCTTTCATTGATCCTGTTATAGTTATTATTCTTAAGAATGATAAGCATTAGAATTCAGAGTGAGACTCCACTTCAGGAACTGAGGAAGGCTTCCGAAACCCTTCATCAAGACTGGGGAAAAAAGATGAGAAGGAAGTGGTGGGAGGAAGAAGTAGAAGGCAGTAGGTGAAACCAGGGGAGGGGGACGGGTGAAGTAAAGAGCTGGGAAGTTGATTGGTAAGAGAGTTAAAAGGGCTGGAGAAGGGGGAATCTGATAGGAGAGAGTAGAGGACCATGGAGACTTATTGGCAGCAACTCCCTGTGGGCTCAGTATTAAAGTAAGCCACCTGGTCTCCAGGAAGGACGAGTAAACTTCAGTGATGATTCTAAAAAAAATGAGCTAGGGAGTTGCAATCCTCAGTTTCCCAGCCACAAGGAAGAAAATATCACAAAGCATCCCAACCACCCTGCTCATGGACTGTAGAGTTAGTGTAGTTACTATTCTACACATTTACTGAGTATGCCCAGAGGAAAATGAATCTCACCGTTCTATATGGTGACATATATGTACTTTGAACTTTGAACAATAAATATAAATAGATAAGAATAGCATATATATATAGACTGAATGTATGGACATAAAGTGACTCAAGGTATAAGAGCATCTGTACGTAAGGTGACTGGCTGAAAAAGATCAATTAGTGGTGGAGGGGAGAGTTGTGGGTTGGGTTAATGGGTGGGGGTGTTGATCAGCCTGACGGTTGGTGATCCTGGAATGAATGCTACACCACCTTTTCCCGGATGGGAATGGGACAGACAGTCCATGAGCAGCGTGGGTGGGATGCTTTGTGATAAGTATTGGATGGGAGACTGAGGGTTACAGCTCCCCAGCTCATGGTTTTAAATAACATCACTGAAGCTTTCTTGTCCCCCCCCCTGGAGACCAGGTGGCTTGCTTTAGTCATGGCTATCCCTCGAGGTCGAGGATGATGGTCTTCGTTCCGTTGATCAAGAAGTGTCCCACAGAGCGAAGACACCTGTGCGTGTATTTGTTATCGTGTACTTGCTGTTGCACTCCAAGAAGCACACGATACTTCACAAATCAACCAACCGATTCCAATGGCATGGAAACCACGACGATTGGAGCTGATGGATTTGTTGCAGCCTTCATCCGCCTTCACAGCCGTCGAGTTCGAAGCAACTTCGTCCGCCTGTTCCACCGTTGAGGTCTTGGTTGGATTGTTCTTTGTCAGCGACCTCACCCTCGACCTTACCGCCAATGGATGACCCTACCAGGAGCATAGCTCCAGATGGCATCGCTCATGGGATCTCAGGACCACGCAAGCTTCTCCACCACGACAAGGTGACAATCCACGGAGAAGATTGCTTTAAAACTGAGCCCAAAGGGAGTTGCTGCCAACAGGTCTCCCTCAGTCCTGAAGTGGAGTCTCACTATGAACTTTAATCTTTTATCATTCTTAAGCTATTATCAAAGTAAGTTAAATTGTGATAAGAACATAAAGAAATTGGAGCAGGAGTAGGCCATCTGGCCCCTTGAGCCTGCTCCGCCATTCAATGAGATCATGGCTGATCTGGCCATGGACTCATCTCCACCTACCTGCCTTTTCCCCATAACTCAATTGAGGGGAATTAACCCCTACTATGCAAAAAGCTGTCCAACCTTGTCTTAAGTACATTTACTGAAGTAGCCTCCACTGCTTCATTGGGCAGAGAATTCCACAAATTCACCACTCTCTGGGATTTTTCAAGATGGCGGCGCGACCCAGTTTGCAGCGGCCTCTCTGGAGTTGATATCTGTTATTTGTCAAGCGGGGTGCCGTGCACAACCCTAATCGGATGAAAAACAGACGTGGGAGCACGGAGGAACATCTGGAAATCTCCTAGGAAGGCCCTCTTCGTTGCCGCTGCTGTTGTGAGGTCCGGGTCTCTGCTGGAAAGAACAGACCCCCAGTCCTCGGGGTCGCGTTGCCGGTGGCGGGGGGGGGGGGGCATCGTAGTGCGCTTGGCAGAGGATGGTGCTCAGAGAGGCTGTGCCAGAGGGGATGGTTGGAGGCTCGGAGGTTTGACGGACTCGGAGTCTGCTGCGGTCGGGGCGCTTTCACTGTGTGCTGCGTCTGCGAGGCTGAGTCTGGCGGCGCCATGGAAGTCCATAGCGGGGGTATTCCCTTCTGCTGCCTGTGTGGGATGGCAAGTCTGTCGGGACCCTGAGGACTTGTGGAGACTGTGTGGTGGTTTCTTTCGAACTTAAAGTCTTAACATCTTTGGACTATTTTTTACTGTGCCCATGGTCTGTTTTTTATCAGTTATGGTATTGTTTGCACTGTTTTAACTATATGCTGTAACTATGTGGTTTTGTGTAGGTCTTGTAGCTTTAGTTTTTGGTTTGTTGGGTGGTAGAGTTGGTCTCCTGACTTGGTGTGTCTGGGTAGTCTTGTTTTGTCTGGTGGCTTTGGAGCTTCTTTCCGGGGAACGTGCTAAGACGGTAGCGCGATACTAATACGCAGCAGCCTCTCCAGACTCTGGATTTGGGGATTGCAAAACGTTATGTGGATTTTCTGATGTAGTCTGATTTGTCATATGCTTTTGTGATATCATTCTGGAGGAACGTTGTTTCATTTTTTAACTGCATTGCAGTTGCGGTTTTTAAATGACAATAAACCTAAATTCAATTCAATTCAAAAGCAGTTCCTCCTCATCTCCATCCTAAATTTACTCCCTGATACTTGAACATAACATGGAGTTGCTTTTAAAGGAAAGTTTCAAACTAAATATTTTGTATAAGATATTATAATAGGCTAAAAATCACACAGAAATTTGAATGCAATTTATTTTGGTGTTAGTTGCTGAAGTACAAAGTTCAAGGTAAATTTATTATCAAAGTACATAAATGTCACCATATACTACCTACCCTGAGATTCATTTTCTTGCAGCCGTTTTCAGTAAATCCAAGAACCGTAACAGATTCAATGAAAAACCACATCCAACTGGACAAACAACCAACGAACTGTGATACGAACAAAATAACGAACTGCACAAATACAAATAATAATAATAAATAAATAAGCAATAAATATCATGTACATGAGATTAAGTGTCTTTGAAGGTGAGTCCATAGGTAGTGGGAACATTTCAGTGAAAGGGTGAGCAAAGTTATCCCCTCTGGTTCCTGATGGCTGAGGGGTAATATCTGTTCCTGAATCCAGTGATGTGAGTCCTGAAGCTCCTGTACCTTCCTTTTGATGGCACCAATGAGAAGAGAGCGTGTCCTGGGTGGTGGGGGTCCCTGATGATGGATGCTACTTTCCAGGGGATATAGGAGTGGCGGCTACCTATATGTAAGACAAGGTTGGATAGGTTTTTGCATAGTCGGGGAATTAAGGGTTATGGAGAAGAGGTGGGTAAGTGGAGCTGAGTCTATGGCCAGATCAGCCATGATTTTATTGAATGGAGGAGCAGGTTCGATGGACCAAATGGCCGACTCCTGCTCCGATTTCTAACGTTCTTATATTTTTGTTTGCTGTGGACCTGGTGTACCGGTTGGCAAATTGGAACAGAGTGACACAGACGTGGTGTTGCTCCCTCCTATTTCCATTTTCCTGGGTTCAATTCGGATTTCCAGTGCAGTTCATGTTTTCCCTTTGAATGTTCTTCATTCTTCCGGGGGAGGGGGGAATACCCTGGTTCCCCTTCCCCCCACCCACCACCCCCGAATTCCCCAGAAATGTACTGTTGATAATTTAATCAGCTGTGATGAATTAGCATTTGGGCGTGTCTGTGTGTGGAAAATCTGTGGAATTTATAGTAAATAGACAGTAGGGAAATGAGTGGGTCAGTGGGACTGATGGGATTTCTCTGAGAGATAGCACAGGCCTGATGGGCAGAATGGCCTCCTACATTGAGTGAAATGTGAAATGAAAAATGAATTATTATTTATTCATGTATCTCTTTTGTCTTGAAATTTATTCTGTGTTGATGTGGCAACGACTGTACTCTGTGTCTGAGGTTAATTGCACAGTTAATTTGACTAACTGATGCCCGGATCTTCGGACTCACACTTAGCTGTTTTGTATTGTTCATTCATAATATCAGCACTAAATATTGCTGCATTCTAACTGAAATGGTTATAGGCAGGTGGATTTGACAAACACACTATCAGTAGATGGATTTCTTTGTTGGTTATGAACTGCTTCATAGACTAATAATTAATAAAACACCAAATCCCTACGAAGACCAGCATAAGTACCAGCAAAGCCAATGCGTTTCATGTCCGTGCCTTGGTGTCCAGGTGTGAAATTGCACAGGGTGGTTTATCTATGCTGTATTTATGCAGGGAGGGTGAGGAAAGCAGTAACGGCTTGCAAGTATTCCGTCAGTTGTCGGCCTGGTGTACCAATGGGCACCAACCTCACCTCTCCCTGTTCATTATCTGAGATCCCTACCCAGCCAAATCAGGCTTCACCCACAGGCAACCCAGCCTCCAACAGCTGAAGTGATCGCCTCTATGATCACGGCACGGACTAGGAGGGCCGGAATGGCCTGTTTCCGTGCTGTGATTGTTATATGGTTATATATATGATTCACGCCACAGGCTCCCCTCACCCTGCCTCTGTGCTGACATTTAACTCTCCGTCTCTGCAACTGTTACTAAACATCTCCTGATGTGGCTTGCAGCCATATTTCTGATTAATGTCATGCCTGAGACATGCCTTGGGCGATTTGCAGATAACATATAGGCCCAGATTATTGTTATATACCTAATCTCGGACTAAACAATCTGCGTCAGTCAAGGGCTGAAGGTTTACTAGTCAGAATGTAAAAGTGACTGTGCGATCCTGGGAAGCTGAGATTTATTGGAATTGAACAGGCTTAGAATCCATGGGAGGATGAATTCTTTCTGGCTCAGGTACCCACACTTTGGTCTTCATGGGTTCAGATCTAGGGAGTAGGAGATTCTGGTTTAAGGTGGCACTGGTGAAACCCCGTGACTACTTGCTGGTGGCCGATGAAACAAAGAAAACTCTTAAATCCTTTGCTAGTTTCTCCTTTTCCAGCAAATAATCAGCGCAAGGAATGGCCTGTAACTTTCTTTTGGATTTGGAGGCAGCAGAACTGAGACGAGGTGAGGTAGCGGGCTCGTCGCCCAGAGCAAGGAAGACCCGAGCATCGATTGACTTAAGTGCTGGCCCGGATCAGAAAAGTCGGGTATGGGCTGAATTGAGGCTGCGGGGTCCAGCATACCTAAGTAACCGAACCCAAAGTGATTCAAGTCCCCAATGATCCTTTGGGCCTTTTTTACACACCTGTCTTTATAAATGTTCTGAGTAGTAGGAAGTTCGCATCTACAGATGCGCTGGGCTGTCCGCACCACTCTCTGCAGAGTCCTGCGATTGAGGGAAGTACAGTTCCCATACCAGGCAGTGATGCAGCCAGTCAGGATGTCCTCAACTGTGCCCCTGTAGAAAGTCCCGAGGATTTCTCTGTTTTACTGTGAATCTCAAGGTAGTCTATGGTGACATATGCATTGCTAATAAATTTACAATGAATTTTGAGCAGTATCTAATTATCGGCACTTTCCCATTCTCTATCTTCATCCTGGAATCCCCAGTAGTGTCCAATAACCCACCCAGCTCTATCGTGAATAAACTTAGCAAGTATCCATTACTTTCCAGGCAAGAGACTTTCTGAGGAATCCCAGTTGGTCAGCCTCCAATCCCAAGAATAAGATTCAGGATTGTTACTGTGGTCCTGCTGGCTGAAGTCGTTTGAGCTGGAGATGATGTTCTCCAGAAGGTCTTTGGACATCGAGAGCGAGATGCAAATCTTGTGGTTATCGCTATTTTGTGTCAAAGAAATAACAATGACCAATTCACCGTACTTGAAATAAGAAGGAACAAAGAATTGAAGGAAGATAAGGAATCTTGCCTTGAGTTGTCTTTTTTAACTGAAAACTAGCTCAGACTAGACAGATAAGGGGATTGTTTTGATAAGAGGAGCCGATGAGACAGTTTGATTTATGCTGATGTGACACAGGCTTACAGGCAAAGAAACTACGAACGTACAGAACCAGCCACACTGAAAAATTACTGAAAATCCACAGAGCATTTAGATGAACAGGTGATTACACAGTATCTGTGCAGGCGTAAGGAAAGTTGAACTACAAGCATGGATCAGTTACACACACCCCCCCCTCCCGTTCTGTGTTTGAAAACATGCCTCTGAAACTGCTGCTGCACTCTGGCAAGAAGATGAAAGATGTAATGGGCGATCAGACCTTAGTGATATGTATTTATAATATCCATATTGCCATGATTAAAACAGTGGAACCAACTTAAGTTTATACCATATAACTAAGCATAGCCTCTTAGGGGCTTTGACAGGTTGGGTTTTCTGATAGATTAGGATTTAATTTGTCATTTTTCTTGTAGTTTTAACTTTCTAAACCAGCGGAACCAAAAATCCACTGAGTATTTATAGGCAAACAGGTGATTATACCATATATATGAGAAAATATAACAAAAGTTAAATTACACAACATATGACAATTTAGACCCATGCTACTGAAGTGGTTAGCACAACATTTTACAGTAACAGATGACCTGGGTTTAGTTCCCTCCACTGCCTGTAAGAAGTTTGTACATTCTCTCGGTGACCATGTGGGTTTTCTCCGGGTGCTCTGGTTTCCTCCCACACTCCAAAGTCATGCCGGCTAGTATGTTAATCGGTCTTTGCAAATTGTCCCGTGACTTGGCTCAGGTTATATTGGGGGGTTGCTGGCTGGCGCAGCTTGAAAGGCTGGAAGGGCCTGTGTGAGCTGTATCTCAATAGATAAATAGATATATATGTTTGGCATCCGTTAGTCTCACGAGACCATGGATCTGCGCCTGGGAAGTCTTCTCCAGGGCGCAGGCCTGGGCAGGGTTGTATGGGAGACCGGCAGTTGCCCAAGCAGCAAGTCTGCCCTCTCCACGCCACCGATGTTGTCCAAGGGAAGGGCAAGGGCTGATACAACTTGGCACCGGTGTCGTCACAGGAGTTGCCAGAACGAGATTGAAGGCAATGTCGGACTGCCTTAGGGACTCCAGCTCCGGATTTGTCCCCAGGGTTCACTCCCGAAGCCTTTCCCATGAGTGGGTATGGCCGCAAGGCAGCGGAGGTTTGAAATCAGAGCTTTTGCCCCTCTTAGATGGACTGCCTTCCCAGGCTGACGAGCTCCATCTACCCGATAAATAGATAGATAGATAGATAAACAGATAAACAAGTGAATGAGTGAATAAACAAACGAATAAACTGAGGCCTCCATCGGTCAGAGTCGATGTAGTGTCCTAGCTGTCTGGGCAGTACGATATGGAGAGCAAACTGTTGCCCATGTAGCAAGATCCGCCTCTCCACACATCTGATGAACCTAAAGGAACGACAGAGACCGATACGGTTTGGCACCAGCAGCGTCGCAGGAGCGTCGAACTCAATGTAGGACTGCCTTAGGGATTCCAGCTCCGGATTTTTCCCTCGGGATTTGTACCCGAAGCCTTACCCCTGAGTGGGGAAGGCAGTGGAGATTTGAGATCAGAGTGTTCCTTCTCCTAGGTGACCTGCCAATGACGGCTGACGAGCCCCATCTGCGACTGGTTTCAAGGCGCCAGTAACCTGCCATTGCCTCTCCTCCCATCAGTAGAAACGGTTCCGCTGGGCTTAGCAGCTATGCCACACGTGAAGGCCAGGAGCCGGACTTGGTTGTCAGAGGCTATTTGAGGCGCACGCCTTTGGGAGCATTTAATAGATAGTGGGAGCCTGTCCCTACTACCACTCCCCGCTATAACAACCTCAAAGCACCAAATAAATAAACAATTCAACAGAAAATCTATCCTTGCGAAGCCCAAAAGAAGTTATGCTTAGTCATGTCGTAAATACTTATGTTGGCTTCTCCGTTTTAATCAGGATGCTAAAATCACAAATGAGTGAGATCTAATCGCTCGTGTACGTCTCTCATCTTTTTGCCAGAGGATAAACAGCAGCTTCAGAGGCTCGTTTTCAAACAGAGGCGTGTGTGTGTATAAAACTCGAGCCCATGCAGCCATTGATCTCACTGCTTGCCCGTCAGATCTAACTGAACCCTGAAATGAAAAGTCACTCGGGAGAAAAATGTCTCTGTAGAGAGGTGTCTAAGCTCGATGCTTTTTCCGTGAGTTTGAATAAACCCGTGAAACTTCCATACTGTGGTGCAGGAGGGTTATTAAAGTAAGTTTGAGAGAGAAGCTCGATTTCAGCATTGGTAGTTATGGCCTTTGGCTGGTTTCTTCTTGTCCTGGACCTTGCTAGGGCAAGAACTCTTCATGGGCACGAGCCAATGTGGTATCCAGGACATCTTCAAGGAGCGATGCCTCAAAAAGGGGGCGTCCATCATTAAGGACCCCCATCGCCCAGGACGTGTCCTCTTCTCATTGCTACCATCAGGGAGGAGGTACAGAAGCCTGAAGGCTCAACGATTCAGGAACAGCTTCTTCCCCTCTGCCATCCGATTTCTGAATGGACATTGAACCCATGAACACCACCTCACTACTTTTTGATACATATTTTTTGCACTACTTATTCAATTCAACTATTTTACATATATAATTAGTGTGATTCACGATTATTACTATTAAGTATTGCATTGTGCTGCTACCACAAAGTAACCTCTTCAACAAATTTCATGACATATGCTGGTGATATTAAACCCGAGTCTGATTCTGCCTCAAGGTGAAGGTGCTAAGCTCCCTACAGTTTGTGGTATCAGCTTCTTTCCCCTGTTTGGATGTTGTATGGGAGTCAAGAGTACACATGGCTCCAAGTCTTCAAAGTGACTCAGACGACATCTATTCCTTACCCAGCATCATTCAAAAGCAAAGTTGATAATTGGTTTATTATTGTCACAAGTACCGAAATACAGTGAAAAGCTTTGCTTGCTTGCGATCCTGACAGGTAAATCCAAACATAAGTACATCGAACTCTCTCTCTCTCTCTCTCTCTCTCTCTCAGTCCTCCGTTGCTCGGGTCGACTATGGATGCCATGTCCTACTTAAACATAGAAAACATAGAAACACAAAACCTACAGCACAATACAGGCCCTTCGGCCCACGATGCTGCGCCGAACATGTACTTACTTTAGAAATTACCTAGGGTCACCCATTGCTCTCTATTTTGTACATGTCCAGAGGTCTCTTAAAAGACCCTATTGTGTCTGCCTCCACCACTGTTGCTGGCAGCCCATTCCACGCACTCACCACTCTCTGCCTAAAAAACTTACCCCTGACATCTCCTCTGTACCTGCATCCAAGCACCTTAAAACTATGCCCTCTCATGCTAGCCATTTCAGCCCGGGGAAAGAGCTTCCTTGTCTAGAGCAGTACAACGTGGAGAGCAAGCTGTTGCCCATGGAGCAAGATTCCCCCTCTCCACGCAGCTGATGAACCCAAAGGAACGGCAGAGACCGATACAGTTTGGCACTGGCAATGTTGCAGGAGTTGCCAAACAGCGTTGAACTCAATCCTTAGGGACTCCAGCTCCGGATGTTTCCCTCGGGGTTTACTCCCGAGGCCTTCCCCGTGAGTGGGTGTAGCCGCAAGGCAGCCGAGGTTTGAGATCAGAGTTTTCCTTCTCCCCGATGAGCTGCCAACCACAGCTGACGAGCCCCATCTACCTGAAGCGACTGGTTTTAAGGCGCCACTAACCTGCCTTTGCCCCTTCTCCTTGTCAGTAGAAACGGTTCCATTGAGCTTAGCAGCTAAACCACACGTAAAGGCCAGGAGCTGGACTTGGTTATCGGAGGCTACCTGAGGCGCATGCCATTGGAAGAATTTAATGGGTAGTGGGAAGTTATTCCCAGTACCACCCTCAGCTATAACAACCTTAAGGAATACACATCGCAGTGGCACAAAAGGAAAAAGTAAGAGTGCAGAATATTGTGTTACAGTTATAAGGAAAGAGCACAACAGGTAGTCAAATAAGATCCAGGGTCCTGATGAAGGGTTCTTGGCCTGAAACGTCGACTGTTTATTCCCTTCCGTTAATCATTCCTTTCCACAGATGCTGCCTGACCTGCTGAGCTCTTCCAGCACTTTGTGTGTGTTGTAGTCAGTAAGAAGCCAGGATAATGCTGAGGCAGAAAGAGAGATTAAGAGGTCCATTCAGGGGTCTTATAGCAATGGGATGTAAGCTGACCTTGATGCTGGTGGTGTGTATTCTTGGGTTTTTGTATCTTCTACTGGATGGAGGGAAGAGAGAATGACCGATGCTGGACAGGTATTTAATTAGTTGACTGTTTTCCCGAGGCGGTGGGAAGTGTAGGCAGTCTATGAAGGTGAGTTTTCATGATCTCCTTGCTGTTTGTGGGACCAAGCGACTTGCAATATAATGTCAGTCTGTCCCTCTGAAGTAGCTGGTGTCAAAATACCAGTGCCGGCCTGATCTGGATTGATGAAGTCGGGTTAATCTGTGACAGACCTCGAATTGCTACGATTAATTGCTGGTTCTATGCAGAATTGCTGGCATGCTCAGGAACGTTGTGAGGCTTCCAGGAACCCACAGGAAACACAAGAAGAAAATGATAAAGATGTGAAAGAAATATTTATATCCCATTCTGATCTAAGTGGCCAAGTGACTGAATATTATATTCGTGGTCTTTTGCTGCCGCAGCCCATCCAGTTCAGGGTTTGCTGTGTGTGGTGATTCAGAGACGCTCTTCTGCACACCGCTGTTGTAACGTGTGGCTGTCTGAGTTCTTGTCTCCTTCTGGTCAGCTTGAACAAGTCTGTTCATTCATCTCTGACCTCCTTCGTTAAAAAGGCGTTTTTGCCCACAGAATTGCTGCTCACTGGATGTGATTTTTATTTCTCGCACCAGTCCCTGTAAACTCTAGGGACCGTTGTGCGTGAAGATCTCAGGGGGTCAGCGGTTTCTGAGATACTCAAACCACCCTGCCTGCCAGCAACAATCATTCCATGATCAAAGCCACTTAGATCACATTTCAAAGGTCAAGTTTAATGCCAGAGAAATGTATTCAATATACATCCTGAAATGCTTTTTCTTCGCAAAACAGAGAAGTCCCCCAAAGAACGAACGACAGTTAAACATGAGAGCCCCGAAGTCCCCCCTCCAGCTACCCCCCCGCGCATAAGCGGCAGCAAGCAACATCCCCCCTCCTCCCCACCAGCAAAAATAAACACGTATCGGTACAATCACCGAGCCCAAGCATGTGCTAAGCGATAGCAAAGACACAGACCAAAGTTACCCCAAAGGCTTTGCATTTCATCCAAAATTCGACAACCCTCAGGTTCTCTCTCTCCCTGGCAAGGGAGAAGGAGGTGTCCCCCATTTTTACAGCGAGCGGGAGACATAACAACAATCCGCCGGTTTACGATCTTAAAAGTCCAATTCGTTGCTTTTTTTGGGCTCTGCGTCCGAAGATCGCAAAGACCTCTGGTCTTCAGGCCCACAACGAAAGATTTTCTGGCCACCTCGACAACACATGAGTCTCCGGCCGTGACACCAGCCCTCGATCCACTCGGCTCCAGAGCCCTGAGATCTTAGGCTTCCGAGCACGATCGAGATTCTCAGACCAAACCCTTGGCACGTCGAATTGTGGCCAGTCGTGGAACCCCGAGAGCGGGTCCCATTCCCTCAAAGAACCGAAGCCTGCGTGTAACTCCAGGTCAAGCTCTTCAAAAGTACCCTGAAAGGAAAAAAAATAAAGATGTTAAAGGTAGAAATGGAGCTGTTTTTGAAGATGCAAGAAAAGGAGTTGCTGTTAGGCGCCATTATCCCTCCTAAGCTCCACTGACACATTCCTTCCCTATTCTGGTGTTTGACCTGAACCTCCTGACCGTGTTTGCATGCTTTTAGCATAGAATTGCTGCAATATGATTGGCTGATTAGATAATTGCATTAACGAGCAGGTGCACAGCTATACCTAATTAGGTGCCAACTGAGTGTATGTACTAGTCAGGTAGCTGTAGGAAGTCTATCAGTCATTTGCCCTTGCACCTATTTACTGCATTCCAAGGCAATACTGGACCATTAAAATGTGTTGTTGAGATGGGTAATGAGTACTGTAGAGCATTTCACCAGAGTAATACTCAACCATTTGTTGGTTTTCAGTTGGGGAAGGGAGGGAGACGATCTGCTGACTATCTTTCAATTTGTATTTATTCTGTTTTTCTTAAGTTATACACATTTTTAGAAACACCCCGAAGGCAAACAACATGTTTTTAGTCATTGATGAGTGCTTATAGATAACACAAATATGAACTTGTTAACAGGCGTCTTAGCTCTTGTTCTGTATGAGCTGTCACACCAAGGAGCTTCAGTTTGTCATCTAAAGCACTGAAAAGTTTCTACAGATGTACCATGGTGAGCATCCTGACTGGCTACAGCACCGTCTGGTGTTGGGGAAGGGTCTACTGCACGGGTTCAGTAAGATGCGGCTCCACCATGGGCAACACAGGGTCAACGATTCAGAAACAGCTTCTTCCCCTCTGCCATCTGATTTCTGAATGGACACTGAACCCATGAACACTACCTCAGTACTTTTTTATTTCTGTTTTTACACTACTTACTTAATGTAACTATTTGATACACATGTACATACTTATTGTCATTCAGGTTTTTTCCTATATTATCATGTATTTCATTGTACTGCTGCCGTAAAGTTACCAATTTTTACGACATGTACTGGTGATATTAAACCTGATTCTGATTTCAAAAAGGGACTCTTGTTGACCCTTTCGCAGAATCAGAATCAGGTTTATTATCACCGGCATCTGTCATGAAATCTGTTAACTTAGCAGCAGCAGTTCAATGCAATACATAGTATTGAACCATAGAACATTGGCTGTGCCGAACCATTTTTCTGCCTAGTCCCACTGACCTGCACCTGCGCCATATCCCTCCATACACCTCTCATCCATGTACCTGTTCAAGTTTTTCTTAAATGCTAAAAGTGAGCCCGCATTTACCACTTCATCTGGCAGCTCATTCAACACTCCCACCACTCTCTGTGTGAAGAAACCCACCCCCCCATGTTCCCTTTAAACTTTTCCCCCTTCACCCTTAACCCATGTCCTCTGGTTTGTTTCTCCAGAAGAAAAAGAATAAAAAATAAATAAATGAATAAATCAATCAATTATAGTATATGCATATTGAATAGATTAAAAATTGTACAAAAAACAGAAATTAAATATATTTAAAAAGTGAGGTAGTGTTCATGGGTTCAATGTCCATTTAGGAATCAGACGGCAGAGGGAAAGAAGCTGTTTCTGAATCATTGAGTGTGTGCCTTCAGGCTTCTGTACCTCCTTCCTGATGGTAGCAATGAGAAAAGGGCTTGTGCTGGGTGCTGGAGGTCCTTAATAATGGACACTGCCTTTCTGAGACACGACTCCTTGAAGGTGTCCTGGGTACTTTGTAGGCTAGTACCAGAGATGGAGCCGACTAAATTTACAACCCTCTGCAGCTTTTTTTCGGTCCTGTGAGGTAGACCCCGCCCCCCCCCCACCCAACCCCGCGCCATACCAGACAGTGATGCAGCCTGTCAGAATGCTCTCCACGGTACATCTATTGAAGTTTTTGAATGTATTTTTTTGCCTCCATATCCACCCCTCCCCTCCACAACCCCATTTTGTTTCTCTGCCTGCTTTGCAATATTAAAGCCCGGCGAGAAAATAACTGAATTGGAACGTCTTTTCTGAGTTACACATTACCCTAATTATTAAATGTCTCGCCAGATATACCACAGGGAATACAACCTCGACAGGCCCAAGTGCCTCCACAATCTCCATAGTAACCAGATGACATCTAACATCCAGCACAATGACAGCCAGCGCACAAGGCATCCTGAAAGAACTGATTTGTTGATTATGGAAATATGTTAATATGCAAATGGCACAGATGAATAAAACATGAGTTTGTTTATTTCAGCGGGACTTCACTCCCAGTGGTAGGGTGGTCCCTGTTCCAAATTATTTCTTTTCTTCTGATATGATCAAACACATTCAGAGAAATGGCTTATGGTTCAAGGCTTCTCGTTCCAGGACTTGTGTCTTTTCAGTTAAGATTACAGGTTAGACTTGTTACTGTGTGCTAGAGTCTTTCCTTGCAGTGGATGTTGAGGGTTCAGGAAAAGCCGCTTCTGAAGGCATTTGGCAAAAGCCCGCGTGGACAGGGTAATCCAGCCCCTTGGGTGTCCCACTTGCCTGTGCGCTCACCACAGGGGTCATGAGAGGGTGCCGTTACGTTTATGCTGCCGTTGTGCTTTTCCTGACGAAGGTTGGCTTTGCTTGTCACACGTGCATTGACCTCTGTCCTTTGCGTCGATGACCCAGCACGGTCCGAGGATGTGCTGGGGGCAGCCCGCAAGTGCCACCATGCTTCTGACACGAACATCGCATGGGCTAGCTTATTAACCCGTACGTCTTCCGAATGCGGGAGGATACTGAAGCGCGCCCCCCCCCCCCAAGGAAAACCATGCTAAGCTAACACACTGCAGCAAATCCCTAACACTTGTGAGCATATGTGAGGATTAACGTCGATCCCTGATCCTTAGAGACATTGAGGTTGGACGGGACTGCAACCAGAGGTCATGGGTTAAGGGTGAAAGGTGAAATGAGGGCAAACTTCTTCATACAGCGGGTTGTCTGAGTGTGGAACGAGTGGTGCATGCGAGCCTGATTTCAACGTTCCAGAGAAGTTTGGATAGGTACATGGATTGAAGGGGATTGGAGGGATATGGTCCCGGTGCAGGATGATAGGAGTAGGCAGTTGAAATGATTTCAGCAGGGACTAGATGGGCCAAAGGGCCTGTTTTTGTGTTGTACGTTTCTATGACTCTATAACTCAGTGACAGTGGCAGAAATTGAACCCTGGTTGCCGGCTCTGTAAGGCGTTACGCCAGCGGCTGAGCTACCATGCCATCTCGATCTCTCACCGCTCAGCCTGAGTGCGGCTCAGGAGCAGAAGGCGGTCTTAACGAAGGGTGAATGTCAAGTCAAGTTGCTTTTTATTGTCACTTCGACTATAAACTGCTGGTACAGTACACAGTAAAAACAAAACAACGTTCCTCCAGGACCATGGTGCTACATGAAACAACACAAAACTACACTAGACTATGTGAGACAGCACAAGGCTACACTAGACTATGTGAGACAGCACAAGGCTACACTAGACTACATAAAACAACGTAAAAACTACACTAGACTACAGACCTGCACAGGACTGCATAAAGTGCACAAAACAGTGCAGGGCAGTACAATAATTAATAAACAAGACAATAGGCACAGTAGAGGATAAATTACAATGTAATAATAAATGATGTAGATGTCAGTCTAGACTCTGAGTATTGAGGAATATGATGGCTTAGGGAAAGAAACTGTTGCACAGTCTGGTCGGGAGAGCCCGAATGCTTCGGTACCTTTTGCCAGATGGCAGGAGGGAGAAGAGTTTGTATGAGGGGTGCATGGGGTCCTTCATAATGCTGTTTGCTTTGCGGGTGCAGCGTGTGGTGTAAATGTCTGTAATGGCAGGAAGAAAGACCCCGATGATCTTCTCAGCTGACCTCACTATCCGCTGCAGGGTCTTGCGATCCGAGATGGTGCAATTTCCAAACCAGGCAGTGATGCAGCTGCTCAGGATGCTCTCGATACATCCCCTGTAGAATGTGATGAGGATGGGGGGAGGGGGGTTGAGGTGGACTTTCCTCATCCTTCGCTGGGCTTTCTTTGTTGTGGAGCTGGTGTTGAGGGACCAGGTGAGATTCTCCGCCGGATCAAATTTGTGCTGTATGATCAGGATGGCAATTTTATCATCATTATGGTGTGCATGATGCATTGAGAGAACAACTTGTACACTTTGAGAAAATAATATTTTGTGTTATAAAATATTTCCCAGGAAGTTTCACAGAAGTCTCATCAGGAAAAAAACCCCACCCTGAACGATGTGAAAGGGTAAAGACAGGAGAAGAGCATTCTTGGTGCATTGTTAATAAAAGCGATTAAAGATCGCTTCATTTGACAGATTCAGTGACAAGTCAACGACGAACGCAGACTCAGGTTGTGTTGAGGGCAGCCTGCGAGTGTTCCCCTGCCAGCAGGACAAGCCCACAATCGCGTGTCTTTGGAATGTGGGGGGAAACCAGGGCATCTGGAGAAAACCCATACGGTCACGGGGAGAAGGTACAACCTCCTTACCAGACAGCTGCAGCAATCAAACCCCGACTGGCGATCGCCGGCGTCGCAAAGCGAATGCGCTAACTGTCCACTTCGGGAAGGAGTGCCCTCGGCAAAAAAGATAGAGAGGCTCAGGGAGTGAATTCAGGCTGATGGTAGGGTGCAGCTTGCTGGGAAGCGAGGAACATGCAAGCTGAAGATCTTCGACACAGTGTTAAAAGTGATAAATTGCTTCTTGGCATTTAACATTAATTTAACATGAGAAATTTGTGCTCTGGTTCCTAATGAAAACGTTACTAGAAAACATGACATGCTACCATTTTAACACTCCAGTCACTGACGGAGCAGTTGTGCTTCCCCCAACGTCGTGGGGAAATTTTGTATAGAGACAAATAAAGTAGAAACTCCAACTTTTATGCGCGACAATTTGGGGCACTGTTTGGCAGCAGGGTGGTTTCGTAAACTGAAAGTGAACAATCTCCAAATCTAAACTAATGGAGTATAATAACAAAAGTTTAAAAAGTATATTGGTTGCCCAATAGCATCGAAGCTGTATAAAACCTTAGGAAGGCAGCAGCTGGAGGACTTTAAGGTTTTAAACACCATGGCATAGGGTAGTTTACAACTTTACAACTCCTCCCTCGGAGTGGCAGACACCCTGAGCCAATAGGCTGGTCCCGGACTTCTTTCCACTTGGCATGATTAACATATTATTATTTAATTATTTATGGTTTTATATTGCTTTATTTCGACACTATTCTTGGTTGGTGTGGCTGTAACGAAACCCAGTTTCCCTCGGGATCAATAAAGTATGTCTGTCTGTCTGTCTGTCTGTCTTGATGAGACACCAGAGGAAGGAGCAGTGAAACTTCTCTGAGGTGTTCCCTAGTCCAACAGAGAAAAGATGGGGGCCATTTAAAACAGAGGTGAACAAAGCACCACCTGAAAGGCATTCAGTATTTTGTAAAAAAAATGAGACAGCCTTTGCAACAGCAAACTAATGACCTGAGAAGTCATCGTCACGCCATCTTAAAAGATGACACAAGAGGATGCATCCTCCGAATACAAGGACGCCCCTTTAGAACAGAGATGAGGAGGAACTTCTTCAGCCAGTGGGTGGTGTTTCTCTTGAATTCGTTGACCCAAGCAGCCGTGGAGGCCAGATCATTGGGGATATTGAAAACGATGGTTGGTGATATAGAGAGAAGGAAGGAGAATGGGGTTGAGAGGGATAGTAAATCAGCCATGATGGAATAGCGGAGAGGACTCGATGGGCCGAATGTCCTAAGTCTGCTTCAATGTCTTTTGATAAAAGTTTCTTCCCCCAGGCAGTTAATCTGATCAACCATTCAGATGGCCCACCTCCACCCCCTCTATCTATTACCCCTGCCTCTGCACTGCAATATAAACACTTCAAACCGTTTTTATAAGCATTTTAAATGCAGGCATTTATGTATTTACGCACATTTTATTCTATATGCATCCTTTAACTACTAACATTATTAGCTTTTTTACCGTAATTGTTTATTTTCATATATTTCTTTATAATTGTTGAATGCTGTTGGTTTTGGCTGAATGTTACACCCTGACCAACACACCACAGCAAGTTCCTAATCCATGTCAATGTATCTGGCGAATCAAGTTGTTCCTCGATCCTTGAACAAGGGGACAGACTTAGGAGATTGAGGACAGGCAAGAGGAATAACCTTTGCGCCAGGTTTTGATGTGGCGGAAAGCCCTCGCGGAAGAGCCAATTGGAACACAGAACATGGCAACGTTTCGGAATAGGTTGATAGGGGGTTGAAGCGAAGGAGGCAACTGTACATGAGACCAGAGCAAGCACACAGGATAGGAGCACTGAACTGTACAATCTAAAAAACACTGACTTTGAATAAGACACTGGAGATAACGGAAAATGTGTCGCCCGGGTGGTCGACGGTTGGGTTGAGTTTTTCTTGGCAATTAACTTGCAAACATTTAGTCTCCATACGAGGAGACCTCCAGCTTTTCCATTTGAGCGTTTGGCGTCTGAAGTGGTCGGAAATCATTTGGAAAATGCGTGACTTGGGTGGCTGGGTTTGGGCTGAGTTGACGATGTCTCCTTGCACGGTGACGAAACGTTTGCAAGTCAGTTGCCGAGATCGGACAACAACTCAGCCCAACCAACAGGACACTACATGTATGCAATTACAAAATTTAAAAGTCATTTGGACAGGTTCATGGATAAGAAGCATTTAGTGTAGGGGGTTCCCAACCTTTTTGATGCCATGGTCCCCTGTCATTAACCGAGGGGTCCCTGGGAACCCCTGGTCTAGAGGGATATGAATCATACTCCTGGTCTAGAGGGTGAATGGGATTAGTTCAGGTAGCCACCTTGGTCAACACAGATAAACTGGGCCTGTTTCTCTGTTGTGTTCTGCTAAGAATCGATATGAATTTCCTTCCACTTTTTCCCGCCGCACCTCATCATCCATCTTTCTTCCGTCTCTCTTGTGTGATTGTTTAACATCCAGTTATAAGTAGAAAGCAGTCACTGTCGTCCAGCGCCACTGCTCCACTGCAACTCTCCTCCTCAATTTGCACCCCTTCTGTTTTCACTCGCATTCCCCAGTGTGTCCCAGTGCAGCCCTGTGCCCTCTTGTGCATCTTTGCAATGTGCCATAAGGGCATAAGACATAGAAATAAAGCTAAGCCATTCAGCCCATCAAGTCTGTTCCACCATGCCATCATGGCTAATTTGTTGTCACCTCTCTACCCAGTACTCCCGCCTTCTCCCCAATACCTTTGACGCCCTTAATAATCAAGAACCTATCATCCTCTGCTTTAATGTGGCCTCTACAGCCATCTGTGGCAATAAATTCCACAGATTCACCACCCTCTGGCTAAAGAAATTACTCCTCATCTCCATTCTAAAGGGACATCCTTCTGTTTTGAGGCTGTGCCCTCTGGTCCTAGACTCTCCCACTATAGGAGACATCCTTTCCATGTCCACTATCTAGGCCTTCCAATATTTGATAGGTTTCAATGAGGTGCCCCCTCATTCTTCTAAACTCCAGCAAGTTCAGGCCCTGAGCCATCAACCGCTCCTCGTACATTAACCCTTCCATTCCCGGAATCACCCACGCGCATCTCCTCAGGACCCTCTCCAATGCCAGCGCATCTTTTCCAAGATGAGAATCCTAAAGCTGCTGCTACAGGGGAAAGGTGGATCAGTCCTCAGAGCAAGAGTGTCTGGATTAAGGGGGAAGGAGAAATGCAAGCAAACACGAGGGCTTCTGCAGATGCAGGAAATCCAGAGCAACCAACACACACACACAAAATGCTGGAAGAACTGAGATAAAGAACCGATGTGCCGAGACCCTCACATCATGTTTTGATGATATAATGAATTATCTATCTACCTCTCTATAGATATCTATCAATTCATTTATTGAGATACAGCACCCAGCCCAATTTAATCCTAATCTATTGTTGGCTACTGGTGGAAACCCTCACAGTTACGGGGAAAGAGCGTACAAGCTCCTTACAGGCAGCAGCGGTAATCGAACCCTGGTTGCCCGTACTGTAAACGATTGTGCTAACCGCTAGGCTACCGGGCTGCCCAGTTCATAAGCTTTAAGTCTGGCCATTCTGAAGTGCCGTTGCTGCGTTCAGAAGATACAAGGAGTGAGAACTCGCACGAGAAATGGAGGTCTGTGGTCCAGATGCAGCTCGGTGGGATGAGGCATGGACTAGTTCAGCTGGAGGGTCTGTTTCTGTGCTGTAGCACTCTTTATCTCTGCTCAGAATGTCCATTTTGATGTATTTTAATGGAGAGCCAGAATACAGAATGTAATTAAATCTGTTTCTGCTCCATAAAGAATTTGTTAACATTGGTGGTAAGTCACCTACAGGGCTGCAATGCAGAATGATAGTCAAATATTAAACATTCCCACATTACTCCACTTCAACGACAGATCTCACATTTAATTTGTAGAAATTGTAATAATTAAAGTTTTGCAGATGAAGTTCAAAGAGAAATGCGACTGGTGTTAAACTGGTCAAATAAAGGACATTGGAGCAGCTTCATAGCCAAATCTCATGGACAAAAAAACGGGGCATTGGTGTAAGTCAGGGGTCTGACGCGACTGAAAATTATTCTGCAGGTTCTTACGTCTCGATAGGCTCTGGAACAGAACAGAATCGTCTTTTCTGCCTCTTGCTCTTCGATCCTTGCATTAAGCTGACGCTAAGCTCTATCCTGGTGCCGTAGCTTCTGAGGGCTACTGCTGTCACGGGTGGTCTGCACTGTTAGAGGTCCGCCCCTCCCCAGCGAGACCTCGAGCCAAGCGTCCACCCTCTCCGGCGGGGACGAAAACATGTGGAGCTAATTCAAAACTAACGAGGACCTGGAGTTGTTGGGAAGGCCCATGCTAGCACCATGTGGGGGCAAAGCAAAGATATTTATTTAGTATTTAGGATCTTTGAGTTGAGCCTCAAGTTAACGTAAGCTTTCTACACCATGGTACAAGTGATGAGCTTTAAAAGATCTCTGATTATAGTGTTCTTAATCAAATTCTTTCATCTATCCTGTCAACAGGGTGCCATCTTCTCATTTCAAACCTCTCGCTGTGTCCACTGTCTTCCTCTTTCTCTCTCCTTGTGTGCGTCTGTTCTGCCCTCACACCTGGAAACCCTCATCCCTCTCCCCTCCATTCATCCCTCTCCCCTCCATTCATTCCTCTCCCCGCATTCCTCCCTCACTCCCCGCTCATTCCTCCCCTCACTTTCCCTTTATTCCTGTCCCCTCACTCCCTCAGTCCTCTTTCCTCATCCCCCTCATTCCTCTCTCCTCACTCCCCCCATTCTTCTCCCCTCACTACCCCCTCATTCCTTTCCACTCATTCCCTACTCATTCCTCTCCCCACACTCCCTCAGTCCTCTCCCCTCACTTCCCCATATTCCTCTCCACTCACCCCCATCCCCCCTTGTTCCTCTTCCCTCATCCCCCTCACTCTCCCCTCACTCCCTCAGTCCTCTCCCCTCACCCCTCCTCATTCCCCTGTCTCTCTTCTCACTCACTGACTCCCTCCCTCTCTAAATTTCTCCACTCCCCTGACCAGGATGGTTGGGACCCAAGTGCTGTAGTATCTGAGGCTAGGGTCGAGACGCGGTACGGGACTGAGACGAGAACTGAGCACGAAACGAGACGCTAGGCGATAACTCAAGTTGAGTTTATGATTGATCACTCGTTCAGGTGCTCCTTAAATACTCAAATCCTGGTGCCAAATCATGAGTCCTGAATCCTTAGAGATCCTGCGCCAGCTATCCATACTGCAGAGAGTCGGAGATTCAAAATTCCAGAAGCTGGTACAGTTGGGCAGGTAGCATAACACCCCCTCCCTTTCTCTGTATTCATACAGCCCTCCCCTTCATGCCTGTGCAAGAATACTTCCTTCCTTTCCTCTACACTCGGTCATTCTCCCATGCAAGTTGGCCTCCCCTCCGAAGAGTTGACCTCCACACTTACAGCAGTTCCTTCATTCCTGGCAGATCATTGTATTCAATCATGGATTAATAGATTCCATGGATTTAGTGGACAACCCCCCCCCCCCCCCCATGAACACCTCTAAGGAATCTGTAACCAGTTTAATTTGTCTTACCAATCTGCTACTCTGTGCCAATTCCAAGAATGGCCAAAGATACCAAGAAGTACTAAACACACACTAATGGTATTTAAAGCTCAAAAATTCAAAGTTCAACATCCATTTATTGTCAAAGTATGTATACGTTATAGATCCTCGCGATTCGGCCCCTTACAGGCAGCCACAGAATGAAGAAGCCCGAAAGAGCCCATAAAAAAACACTGTCAAACACCCGATGTGCGGAGAGGAAAGCAACAAACCGGGTAAGCAATGAAAGTAAGCAGATGGCATTCAGAATAAAAGTGAGTCCATTGACACGAAACCTGGAGCAGGTCTCGGCCTCAGCCTCAGTTCAGCGCAGAGCCGAGTAAACGTCGCGGAGCCGTCGGACATGGTATTGATGTTGGAGCTATGATGTCGAATCGTAGGAAGAGGAATGAAATAGCAGCCTTCAAATTATTGGTGCTGACTTCCTCAACTTAATGAACATGAAGCTGAGCCAAGTTTTCGTCCTGTTGTCAGCAGCAGCTAATGTGAATGAAGAAAATCACGGATTTTGCATTGCAATTCTGAGCCTTATTTAGTTAATATGAAACCTCAGTGCAGGTTCCTGGAATTTCCAGAGAGACAAAGGTGAATTATTGCATAGTTCCCTTCGTCTAGGAAGGGATCGGTCTGTTATTGAAATGAAAAGCAGGTTAGTTCTGTTCTAAAAACACAAAATGCTGGCAGAACTCAGCAGGCCAGACAGCATCTATGGGAGGAGGTAGTGATGACGTTTTGGGCCAAAACCCTTCATCAGGCCCGAAACGTCGTCACTACCTCCTCCCATAGATGCTGTCTGGCCTGCTGAGTTCTGCCAGCATTTTGTGTTTTTATTTATTTCCAGCATCTGCAGATTCACTCGTATGCCTTAGTTCTGTTCTATCTTGTTGTGACCACTGTATCAGCTGTCAGGCCGTATTTAGGTGTATCTATCATACAGGTCGTTTTTCAAGAGTGTTGCTTTGATAATTAAATATATCAAAATCTTAGGGCCATCCCTGCATGAATTTTTTAAAAAAATCTTTACTGTAATTCTGATTCACACATCCATTGTTTCTCTAATGTTTTCTTTTCATATGTACCTAAACACACGGGCGTTTCGGACGCTGGAAGTCGGTGATGAGGAAAGGCAAGATGACGGAGGCTATTTCTATTTGACAATAAGGAGCTTTAATGGATGTTGTCAAAACATGATGGGTTAGGAGAGCGAGAGCTTGGAAAGACAATTGTGTCTTGTTGGCAAGTTGGTGACGAAGCCATTAATCTCAAAATGTCATTAATAGAGTGAGGGGAAGTGTTGGACAGCGTTGGGAGTTGTTAGAGCTGAAGAATATTGCTGGAGAGGACAGTTAATTCAGAAACCACTCTGCTTAAAAAGGAAAAGAGGAAACATTTCAACCAGAAGTATAATTTTCAAGCATTTGAAAAAATTATGCGTAGAATGCGACGTAAAGTGACCAGGGAAGTTGGATTAATTTTGACTCTCAAGGTAAAGGTTTAACCTAATAATCTGCTATTCTGCTGCACTATTGTAAGTATGTGTGGGTTACATAACAAGATCCCTCGACTATCTTAGGGATGACTAAAAACTGAGTTATCAGCTCATGATATTTTTAGCTTCAGTTACACCCAGTGGTTGCCTTATGAGGTACATCGTGTACCTAATAAAATGGTCACTTGGTGTATGTTCGTGAGCTTCTGATGTTGTAGTCAACAGACTTCAAAGTCCGACATGTTGTGCATTCAGAGATGCTCTTCTGCACGCCACTGTTGTAACGTGTGGTTATTTGAGTTCCTGTCACCTTCCTGTCAGCTCGAACCAGTCTGGCCATTTTCCTCTGACCTCTTTCATTTCTCCCACAGAACTGCTGCGCACCAGATGTTTTCTTTTGTTTTTCACACCATTCTCCTTAAACTCCAGAGACAGTTATGTGTAAAACTCCCAGGTGATCAGCAGTTTCTCAAAGCACCCCGTCTGGCACCAACAATCATTCCACTGACAAAGTCCCATTTCTTCCCCATTCTGACGTTTGGTCCGAACAGCGACTGAACCTCCTGACCATGTCTGCATGCTTTTATGCATTGAGTTGCTGCCACATGATTGGCTGATGAGATATTTGCCCCTGACCTTGACCTTTCCCACCCAGCTGGCTTCACCTATCACCTTCCAGCCCCTCTCCTCTCCCGCCTTTTTTATTCTGGTGTATTCCCCCTTCCTTCTCAGTCCTCCAGGAGGATCTCAGCCTGAAACATCGACTGTTTATTTTTACACGGGGCACTCACTGTCTGAACTGCTGAGTTCCTCCTGCATGTTGGGTGTGTTGCCATGATGAAGAATCTGTAGTCACACAGACGGTGTAACAGAGAATGAATGAATGCCAAAGACTTAGAGCAAAAGACACCATGAAAATTGGCATTTTAACCCACCCAAGTCCATGCCAATTATCAGCCACCTATTTCCAATTACCCTATACCAACCCCTTCTATTTATTTCATTTTATTTAGACAGGGGTAGAATTAGGCCATTTGGCCCATTGAGTCTGCTCTGCCATTTCATCATGGCTGATCCATTTTCCCTCTCACCCCAATCTCCTGCCTTCTCCCTGTATCCCTCCATGCCCTGACCAATCAAGACTCTATCAACCCGTCCTTATATATACCAAATTACCTGGCCTCTACAGCTGTCTGTAGCAATAATTTCCACAGATCCACCACTCCCTGGCTAAAGAAATGCTTCCCCAAACCTGCTCAAAATGGACTTACCTCAATTCTGAATGGTCCTAGACTCCCCCACCATTGGAAACATCCTCTCCACATCCAACTTTCCAACTTTTCTCTCTCTCGCTCTCTCTCATCTAATTTTCTTTCTCCTTCAATTTCGGGTCCTGGGAGGCCTGGGAGCTTGAGGGTTCAGTCCAGTATCCTTGCTGTTCCCAGTAGTGCGCTCTCCTGGACCGAGATCTCAGATGTTGTTCCCGGGATTTGTTGGAGCCATTCTCCCAGTCAGGGTGTCACTGCTCCAAGTATTCCTGTCACCACCGGGATTACTCCAGCTTTAACCTTCCACATCCTTTCCATCTGCTCTTTCAAGTCCTGGTATTTCTCCAGCTTCTCACATTCTTTCATCCTGATGTTACTGTTATTCGGGATTGCCACATCCATGACTATTGCTTTCTTCTGTTCCTAGTCCAATATTCCTATTTCTGGTTATCGGTCTGGTGTGTGTGTGTGTGTGTGTGTGTGTGTGTGTGTGTGTGTGTGTGTGTGTGTGTGTGTGTGTGTGTGTGTGTGTGTGTGTGTGTGTGTGTGTGTGTGTGAGTGAGTGTGTGTGTGTGTGTGTGTGTGTGTGTGTGTGTGTGTGTGAGTGAGTGTGTGTGTCTGTGTGTGTGTGTGTGTGTGTGTGTGTGTGTGTGTGTGTGTGTGTGTGTGTGTGTGTGTGTACTGTGCCGCTAGTGGTGTAGTGGCATCAGTGCCGGACTTTGGAGCGAAGGCTCCCGAGTTCGAATCCAGCCGGCTCCAAAAACCTGGAGAGGGATGGTCTTCATCAGGTTTTAGATGCTCAAGACACGCCATACGATGAGCAATCACCAAAAAGATTGGTGCAAAAAGCTTGTTATGATGGCGCCCCGACAACTCCACCAGGAGTTAAGGGTACACACACACACACACACACACACACACACATATACATGTATGTATATATATTTATACTGTATGTATAAAAGTTTCTAAATATCGGAGAATTTACTATAAAGAGCAGTACTAAACAGTAAAAAATCTAAATCAAATCAATATTTGCTGTGACCTCCCTTTGCCTTTAAAACTGCTTCAATCCTCTGATATACACTCTAGTGGGGTTTTGCAAGAAAATCAGCTGGCAAGCTAGTCCAGGCATCTTGGAGAACTTGCCAGAGAGCGGTGAATCTGTGGAATTCATTGCCACAGGCAGCTATGGAGGCCAGGTCTTTGGGTATATTTAAGGCGGCAAAATGTTGCTGTGCTTTGCTCAGGTCCACGACGGAAAGAATGGAGTTAAACGCCATCACAATGGAATAATAATTAGCTGGCAGGTGCTTATTCGCGAACACAGTTGCCGTGTCTGCTGCGCTGCTGAATCTGCGGCTGTGGTCATTGACGCAAATGATGTACTTCGCTGCGCGTTCTCACATGCAGCATGGGGAGACAAAGGGGATTGTCGATATTTCGGGTTGAAGCCGTGTACTGGGACTGACAGTCCCGTTTGTGGAGTTTCGGATTCGAGCCCTGACACCGCCTTTCGCCCCGAAACGTCAACGGCTCCTTCTGCCCCGCCGCAGCCACCTGAGCCACTGAGTAACTCCTGCAGATTCGTCGCTGCCGCTAACATACTGGACCTGAAGTCCGCCTTAGACAACACCATTATGGCACACTGCGCGAAGATCTTCGTTATCGAACGTCGGACTGTGCATCACTGGCAATGCTTGGAGTTGAGGGGATTGGCAACGGAGTTCTTGCCAATTATGTTTCTGTGTTTGCATTTTCCGGCTCCTGCTCTCACCTCTTGCACAGCTAGTTAAAATCACTCAGCCACAGTATAAACAATCTACTCATTATACACATACAGAAGCCTACGAGTTTTTTTGCTGCGCTTTGTGTTGTCTGCAGAAAAGCACGGCCTAATCATTAACCTGCATCCTGATTTACTGGAACGACTTCAAAAGTGCTTGAAAATGAGTCTTTCTCTCCCCCATTCTGCTGGAGTGCAATAGACACTGTGTCAACAGGAAAGAAATCTATCTCTTCTAGCGCAGCTAAATCGTGCTATCTGACTTCTACGATGCATTGATTATGTTAATTGCCGAGCAAGGGTTTTTTGAGCGCCTGTTGCTTTTTGTTTTTACAACAATGAGATGCGCACATTTTGGATGATCCGGAGAATTGAATTCAAGTTTTTAGTTTCTGAATCGTCACGATTTCACGTCGTGTCTTGTGAAGTCCTTCTCAGTCTTGCACTGCTGTCCGGAAGAGGATGGTGCCAGCGAACACAGGCGGCATCCTCAAGGTGGTCCGCGAAACTGCTTATGCCGCTTCTTTTACGTCTCCTTTCTCTTTCGAGTGTGGTTCCGGTACCGCTGGAGCCTGTGAGCTACATCTTGACGGTGTGCTTTCAGGCCGATGGGGCGAACGGGCGCGTTGCTGCCTCCGAGAGGGTTGCGGGAAATGAGCGGCCTCCTTGAGGCCGAGAAGCTTGGGCCCACGATTGACTGCATTTCTCACCGTTCCCGCCAATTAAGGCGACGAGGAAGATTGAAATCGTCGAGGCAGATGCGGGAGGTGAGCGCGTGTTCAGCGCCGCTGTCAGCCTCTCGCTCGGTGCTACAGGAGAAGGTGTCTGGGTGTGACAGTCTCTCTTTCCCTCTCGCTCTCTGCTCCCAGTGGAAGGCCCGAGCAGCGTTCGACTGTCTCTCTCTCCTCAGTGGTGCCAGAGCAAGGTTTAATCAAGGCATTTTGTGGATTGGACGAGAGTTCACATTAGGATGCTTGTTTTTCAGGGAGTTGATTTCGGGGCAGCATGCTGGTAATGAGCTCTGAGCTGAACTGAATATGAACTCTTTCGACTTTTATATTCTGTGGTTTTCACTCGTTCTTTCTGTTGCTGTTTGCGCAATTCTTGTGTGCGTGGGGGGGGTGGGTTTATGTTTTTATTTGAACAGGTTTTATGGTTTTCTTTGTTTCTGTGGGAAGATGAATCTCAAGGTTGTATACTGCATAAATAGATGAATCCATGACATTTTCAGAATGGCTGTTAATATATATTTTTTAATTTAGAGACTCATCATGGTAATAGGCCCAACAAGCCTGTGCTGCCAATTTTGTGCGAGTTGCAAGCGATACCAATGTCGGATTGGGGTAATTTTTAATCCACGGGTTCTTTTAGGAGTCCAAGAATAATCTTTGCTGTTACAACGATCATTTATTTTAAAGTTTAAACAAAGGACCGTTTATTTTAAAGTTTAAACAAAGGAGAGAGAGAGAGATAGAGAGAGAAGGGATAGAGAGAGAGTGAGAGAGAAGGGACAGAGAGAGAGAAGGAACAGAGACAGAGAGAAGGAACAGAGAGAGAGAGTGAGAGAGAGAGTGAGAGTGAAAGAGAGAGTGAGAGTGAGAGAGAGAGAGAGAAAGAGAGAGAGAGAGAGAGAGAGATTCACTAAGTACAGAGCCCTCCTACAGCTGGTCCACTGTTAGAGAGTAGGTTTAATTCCCTCCTGAATCTCAGTGAACCAAACTGTTCATGTCAACTGTTTTCATGTTAACTTTTGCTGATATTCAATTCCAGGCTTAATCCATTACTTCAATTACTCTTTGCAGTGACAATTTCGATCAATGATCAGCCATCTTGGAGGCAGACGATAAAATAGGCCAAAGTCAGCATGGGGAAACCTTGCCTGAAACATCTGTTGGAATTCTTTAAGGAAATTACAGACAGGATAGAAAAAGGAGAGTCAGTGGGTATCATTTTCTTGGATTTTCAGAAGGCCTTTGGCAAGGTGCCACACGTGAGGCTGTTTAACAAGATAAGAGCCCATGGTATTACAGGAAAGATACTAGCATGTATAGAAGATTGGCTGACTGGCAGAAGGCAAAGAGTGGGAATAAAGGGGGCCTTTTCTGGTTGGCTGCCAGTGACTAGTGGTGTTAGTTTATGTTGAAACTCAACATTATATGTCAATAATTTGGATGGCGGAATTATTGGCTTTTTGGCCAAGTCTCAGACAATACAATTAAAAGTGGAGGGGTGGGTTGTGTTGAGGAAGCAGGGGGTCTGCAGAAGGACTTAGACAGCTTAGGAGAATGGGCAAACAAGTGGCAGATGTTGGGAAGTGTATTGTCGTGCACTTTGGTAGAAGGAATAAAGATGTGGACTATTTTCTGAACAGAGATAAAATTCAGAAATCAGAGGTACAGACGGACTTGGGAGTCCTCATGTAGGATACCCTAGCGGTTAACTTGCAGATTGAGTCAGTGGTGAGGAAGGCAAATGCAATGTTGGCATTCATTTCGAGAGGATTAGAATATAAAAGCAAGGATGTAATGTTGAGGCCTTATAAGGTACTGGTCAGACTGCACTTGGAGTATTGTGAGCAGTTTAGGCCTCTTCTCTAAGAGAGAATGTGTGGGCATTGGAGAGAGTCTTGAGGGGGTTCACGAGAATCATTCTAAGAATTACAGGGTATGAGGAGTGTTTAATGGAGATCTCATTGAAACCTACCAAATATTGAAAGACCTAGATCGAGTGGATGTGGAGAGGATGTTTCTATAGTGGGGGAATCTAGGACCAGAGGGCACAGCCTCAGAATAGAAGGATGTCCCTTTAGAACAGAGATGAAGAGGAATTTCTTCAGCCAGATGGTGGTGAATCTGTGGAATTTATTGCCACAGACAGCTATGGGGGCCAAGTCACTGGGTATATTTAATGTGGAGTTTGATAGATTCTTGGGTAGGCGGTTGTCATGGTTACGGGGAAATGCAGGATTTAATGTGTTTGAGAGGGGTAATAAATCAGCCATGACAGAATGGCAGAGCAGACTCGATGGGCGAAAAGGAATAATCCTGCTTCTATATCTTATGGTCCAATCTAGATGCTACTTCAGTCGGTTAATCACAATGCCAATAAGCAACAAATTTTGTGACTGGAGGTTAGTGTTCCCACTTGCCTGTTGTCCTTTTGGGTGATTCGTTGGTTGAGCGCCATTACTGTCTCGGCCATGATCTCCCAGAGGCTACCCATTACCAACTGAGGTCCCATTCCCACTGTAACATGTCTGTCATGTCCGCAATGAGGCCAGACGAGATGAGGAGCAGCACCTCATACCCTGTCTGGGTAGCCTCCAACCTGGAACATCAATTTCTCCAACCTTCGCGAATTTCTTCTGCCTCCCTCCATCTCTCTCTTTCTTCCATTTTCACACACAGCAGGCAGCGTCCGTGGAGGGAAATGAACAGTCCATGTTTCCGGCCAAGGTTCCTCATTGGGACTGGAAAGGAAAGGGGTCAGGAGCCAGGATAATAAAGTAGGAAGAGTACAGGCTGGTAGGTAATAGGTGAGAGCAGGTGAGGGGAAAAGTGGGCAGGTGTGGAGAAGAGACGGGGCAACAGGGTAACCTGAACGGGAAATTGAAAAGAAAGAAGGAGGAAGGGGAAGAAATTACTGCCCTTATTTGACATGGACTCAGGGAGGAAAAAGCTCCAACCGTCATTTGAAAATCAGCGGACAGCGGTTCGTTAAGGACCTCGTGTAAATTGTGAAAAAGAGTTCTTATTTCCTAGTTGAAATGAATTCTCAGCATGGTGTGTGTGTGTGGGGGGGGGAGGGGGATGAAGTAAGAAGCTGGGAGGTGATAGGTGGAAGAGGTAAAGGGCTGAGTAAGAAGGAGTCGGATAGGAGAGGACAGGAGGCTATGGGAGAAAGGGAAGGAGAGGGGCAACAGAGGGAGCTGATGGGTAGGTGTGAAGAAGAGAAGGGGCAAAAGGGTAACCTGAACGGGAAACTGAAAGGAAAGAAGGGGGATGGGGAAGAAATTACTGCAAGTTAGAGAAAGAAAATTTCTCTAAAAAACGTCAAATCTGAAAAATGAGACTTGACGGTGCCTCAAAGCTGTGAGCATAGCCAATTGAGCTGTTCAACAAGAAGTCCTATCTTTTCCCTTTAATAGATACCGGTACTTGGAGCCAGTCTTTGTTATTTTTTTAAGCTTACAAGCAAATATGTTGCAGGTACCAATGAATAGGCAGTCTGACTTGCAACGGGAGATTTCACACTTTGCTATTCTTCTTGCGAGCTTCAGAGAGGAAATTAATTCTTATCGCCAATTTAAAATCTATATGAAGGATAATAAGTGGAAAAGGCTGGAATGTTTGTGGAGCCCCGGAGACCCTGATCTAGCCCAGCAATCAATACCGCTGTGAGGAGCATTAAGGGTCTTGACATCCTGCCCTTATTTGACATGTTCGGGGGGGGTGGAGGTAACTCCAACCATCATTAGAAAATCAGCGGACAGCGGTTCATTAAAGACCTCGTGTAAAGTGTGAGGAAGAGTTCTCATTTCCTAATTGAAATGAATTCTCAGCATGGTGTTCCCTCTATATGTGTTACTAATTATAAGTTCTCTCTTGATAGACAATTATTCTCTAAAGTGACTGCTAACCAAATGAGTTATTCTACACTGCTCTGGAGGTGGATTAAAACAGAAGCATGAAATTCCTCAGAATTCCACTTAATATTTTTTAAGTTTGGTCTAGTTGTTGGCAGTTCTCTGTGGAGCGAATCGGGTGATTTTGTAGTAATTTTATTGTTGAAGGAGGTAACTTCTGAATAGCGAGAATTTTCCTCAACGGTTTGGGACTCATTCCTTGCACTTCTGGGCGGGTGACCGCCATTATCGGCCGTTCCTGGAGCCTCGGACTTGGCTCCTGACCGCGCCTGCGCCCTTTGAATTCCCAGAGCCCGGGGACATTCGGTTAGCGCGGACCCCAACCATCTGTTTGATTTGCAGCAGCAGAACGCAATGGACCAAGGATATGCATAAATATTAAAAAACATCCTGTTGTTACAGTAAAACCAATTCACAAACATGATTGTACACATTTCAAAATAATTTTACTTTCATTAGCTAGAAAGCAACTTTAATGAATCGTGTTAGAAGTAACCTTTCTAAAAGTGAAATTATTATGCACAACCTCAAGGGATTGCAACAGGGTCCCAACTCTAATGTTCAATGCCCTGGACTGGGGAGGCCAGCGTGCTAGAAGCCTTTTTCACCAGCTTTTGTACCAGTGCCAAACTCTGGCATAAATTGAGTTATTTTCATTTTTTTTTCAATTTAGAGAAAAACACAGTAACAGGCCCTTCTGGCCCAACAAGCCTGCACCATTTAATTACCCCCTTGTGACCAATTAACCCACAAACCCGTCTTTAGAATGTAGGAGGGAACCAGAGCACCTGAAGGAAACCCCCTTGGTCACAGGGAGAATGTACAGACTCCTCCAAGACAATGATGGAATTGAACGCGGAGCATTAAATTCCGTCATTGTGCTAACTGTTAGGCTACGGTGCCGGCCATTGGCAAATTCACTTATCTTATCCCCTTTCCAGATCCGACCATGTGGGGACCAGCATTAATTTGAATCACAACACAGAAACACATCTGAATGATATGCTGTCAAAGGAAAGTAGCATCATCAGAGGTCCTTACCTCCCAGGCCACGCTCTTTCCTCGCTGCTGCCATCAGGTTGAAGATACAAGAGCCTCAGGACTCGCACCACCAGGTTCAAGAACAGTTACCACCCTTCAACCATCAGGCTCGTGAACAAAGGAGGATAACTATGCTCGTATATTGAGATGTTCTCACAACCAATGATCGCGCTTTAAGGACTCCTAGTCTTGTTATTTCATGCTCTCGTTATTTTTTGCTATTTATTTATATTTGCACTTGCACAGTTTGTTGTCTTCTGTGCTCTACTCGATCTTTCACTGATCCAGTTTACAGTTATTATTCTATAGATTAACATAGAAACATAGAAAACCTACAGCACCATACAGGCCCTTCAGCCCACAAAGTTGTGTGGAACATGTCCCTACCATAGAAATTTCTAAGCTTACCCGTAGCCCTCTACTTTTCTAAGCTCCACGCACCTCTCCAAAAGTCTCTTAAAAGACCCTATCGTATCCGCCTCAACCACCATTGCCGGCAGCCCATTCCACACACTCACCACTCTCTGAGTAAAATCATCTCCTCTGTACCTACTCCCCGGCACCTTAAACCTGTGTCCTCTTGTGGCAACCATTTCAGCCCTGGGAAAAAAGCCTCTGACTATCCACACGATCAATGCCTCTCATCATCTTATACTCAGCTGAGTATGCCCGCAGGAAAAAGCATCTCAGGGTTGTATGTGGTCACGTGCACGTATTCCGATAATTTTGCTTTGAAATTTGAACTTTAGAAATGAACCAATTGGTCAGAGTAGTCGTGGAGGTGGGAAAGGGAGAAAGAGATCTGCAGAACACTGAAAGCAATGCCAAACATGGAAATCGTCTCAACGTGTTCTGGGAGGCTCTGAGCAATTGAACCTCTCCCTTGTTCCAATTTTCATGAACAATTTAAAGGTAATTTTGCAAATGTAAACAATATGCTCTCGATCTCATTTTGTTCCGTGAAAGCGCTTTGATGTTTAAGAAGTGCTTTGATTTGTTTTCTCTCACGAACACAGATTGTTTGGCCAATTTCGGAGCAGTGACTTGATGGAGTGGAGTGAAACCCAGCTGCAGTTAAAGGAACTTATTTTTCCTGCCAGTTCTTCTGTTCAGCGACACCAGGCTGGTCAGAATTTTGACTCCATTTCCCTGCCGCTGTTCTGCAATCTTTATTTCCTCGGCCTAATTATAATCTAACAAACCCAGTATTGGAGTTTTCAGTTGACCCTCGTGCACCTCACTTAAAGAGAAAAGAATACTAGACTTTAGTTAGAAGGTGGTGAGCTGCGGAATTCACTTTCTCAGACGTCTATGGAGGCCAGATCATTGGGTATATTTAAAGTGGAGGTTGACGGGTTCTTAAATCGTAAGGGGGTCAAAGGTTATGGGGAGAAGGCAGGAGAATGGAGTTGAGAGGGAAAATGATTGAAAGGTGAAGCAGACTAGATGGGCCGAATAGCCTAATTCAGCTCCTAAGTCAACACAAAGTACACTGCAGATGCTGTGATCAAATCAAGACGTACAAAAATGCTGGATGAACTCAGCAGGTCGGCCCGAAAAATTGACTGCTTCTTTCAACGGATGCTGCCCGACCTGCTGAGTTCATCCAGCTTTTTTGTACGTCTTGATCAGCTCCTAAGTCTCCTGGTCTTGTGGTCTATATTTAAAGCGGAGGCCAGTATGGGCATGAAAGGTTTTGGGGAGAATGCTGGAGAAAGAGATTGAGAGGGAAAACAAATCAGCCATGGTTGAGTGGTGGAGCAGAGTCGATGGGCCGAATGGTCTAATTCTGCTGCTATGTCTTACGGTCTTACTTCCAGCATATCGTTTGGGTTTAGGAAGAAGGCAGAGTGTGCAGAGGAAGGAAATGTGGTCACTGAAGGAACCTGTAAACTCTGGTCAAATATCACCTGATGCCAGGGTTGAACCTTTCTTCCTTGATTTGTGAGGTAGCGTTCTAACTGCAGGACTGGTGTGATGCCCACAGGAGCCCAGCGATAGAGAGTCAGTGGTACTGCCAGTACGTCCAGCACCTTTGCATTCCATTTTGGCCTCCCGGTGAAGCTCTGTCAAATTTTTCCAGGTGCCTTCCGTGATGACCTGACTTACAATGGAGGTCTCTGGCGGTGGTCAGGGCTTCCTTCATTGTGTCAGTAGATTACTGTCGGTCACCCAAGCCCTGGGTGGGGACTCAGGGATACAGTCACACTCAGATGTAGAAGGATCCTTCATCACCGTTTCCATAACAATTTTGCTCTCCCTGAGCTGGACCTCCAAATCTGGAGGACAGGTCTAAGTCTGGCCTCTACCCTTTGACCTTTTCGGCATGAATGACACTCCCAAGAACCAAAGCACAAAGCCCTGACTCCAGCCAACAAAACTCTCCTTGTCATCGAGGCACGCAAGCCTCCAAATCCAACCTCAAGTGGTTGTGGCCCTCTTGGAAGCTTCCATTATGAGGTGGCCGCGCTCTCCAACTGAGGTGAATTTTGAGCCACTGGAAATGAAAGTGCCTGTAATATAAATGGCAACTCTTGCACCACAGTTTCCTCCATGTGCACGTCTTTTAAATGCATTGCTGTCTGGAGCAGGCTCATTTCTATATTCATACCAAAATGAATATCCCACAGAGAATATGTTAAAAGCTCAATAAAATGTTAATCGCTGTAGAAGATGGCGAGAGAACATATCTGTCATTCTCTCAGGCCACCCTCAATTAAAATTGGCAGATATAATGCCCAGACTCATTCTTTGGGTTGGCCAGTTTTTACAGCTGATTAATCCTTCTCCTCTCCCACCCCCCCCCAACCCACTCCCCCCATCGCTCCAGCCCCAGCAGCTAACAGTTGTTCTGCGGCAGATCAGAGTCATTGGAGCTCGATAATGGTGTCATTGTTATATCTCAATTGGGCTCAGATAACTTGTTTCTTTCTAACCGTATTCTCCAGGGTGTCTGGGATTACTGGCGAGTTTGAAGCCTATTATTTCAGAACATGTTTAGTCAATATTTCTGATAATGCAATTCCATATTTTGGCCTACAAGATATTGATTGGTAGGATTTGATTATAAGAATGCTTGCGATTCTTCTCCCTGTGCTTGAGCGCTTTTTCAGCTTTAATTGGTTCTAGTTTCTAAATGTTGGATTTGAACTTTGGCACGACAGAGTGCCCTCTGCCAGTTAGGAATGACGCTATGATGGAAAAATAAGCCTGTCGTGGCATTCGGACGGGTGTATCTTTCCCTTGCTATCCAGTTGTCAGGAACACCTAATCATTTGAGACGAGAGAGAAGGGTTGCTCGCCGAGCCTGGAGCTTTGGTCACCAGCGTTTCGGGGTGACGTCGTCAGTGCGCAGCCGAGCGTCGTTTCTTCCGCGGGCTCGCGACTCGGGACCAGCGCTCACGGCGACCGGCGACCAGGGTAAACGGGCCAGCGGAGATCGCTCCCCTGTCCGGTTGGCCGGGTTCCCAGCGGCCGGCACGACAGGCAACCAGTCAGAGTGACGAATCGGATCAATACGAATGTAGATAGATAGATAGATAGATAGATACTTTATTCATCCCCATGGGGAAATTCAACTTTTTTCCAATGTCCCATACACTTGTTGTAGCAAAACTAATTACATACAATACTTAACTCAGTAAAAAATATGATATGCATCTAAATCACTATCTCAAAAAGCATTAATAATAGCTTTTAAAAAGTTCTTAAGTCCTGGCGGTAGAATTGTAAAGCCTAATGGCATTGGGGAGTATTGACCTCTTCATCCTGTCAGAGGAGCATTGCATCGATAGTAACCTGTCGCTGAAACTGCTTCTCTGTCTCTGGATGGTGCTATGTAGAGGATGTTCAGAGTTATCCATAATTGACCGTAGCCTACTCAGCGCCCTTCGCTACGCGCTGAGGACGTGACTGGCGGTGAAGCACTTGCGATGTAGCCTCCAGGCTCGAAGAACAACCCCTGCAAGCCACCAAGTCACTCACTCAGAGAACTGATTCAAGCTTCTGATCACGGTGAGGCTTCAGGAGCTCGCTGCTTCTTGCAATGAATTCCAGAGCCCATTCTCAGTTCTTCTGCATGAAGCGACTCTTGTCTGTACGTTGCCTCGTGGGTCAGCAACCTCTGTTTCCTCATGGATAATATTTTCAAGAATATTGTGCCTATTTTATCTATCCAATAACATTGGTGATTTGTACAGCGTGCAGTCTCCTTAATATGATCTGTCTAGTGTTTTTTTATCCATTTCTGGCACATCTCCCTGATCTTGTATTGTCGTCGTGACCTCTAGCTTTCCTGTGCACCTTATCAAGAAACTCAGACAAGCTGGTCAAGCATAATTTGCCCTGAACAAATCCCTACCATCTCTCGTTTCCTTTTGTCTCTCCTGGGCCATTGTTTATAAAAACTTCCCCCATTCCAGCTTTACATGTCCGACAGCCGCCGCCTTTCCCCTCTCCTCTGTCCAGAACATGCCTGTTACATTTACAATACTCTGACACCATCCCACATCCAGAAAATTTGGAAATTTGCCTGGCACATAATGGCGGCACAACAGCGAAGTGGCTGGCATGACGCTTTACGGTGCCGGCGAGTGGGGTTCAATGCCCCCCCCCCGATATCTGTAAGGAGTTTGTACGCTCTTTCTGTGACTGTGTGGGTTTCCTCCAGGTGCTCCGGTTTCCTCCCACATTCCAAAGTTAGTAAGTCAAAGGCATGCTATGTTGGCATTGGAAGCATGGCGACTCTTGCAGGCGGCCCCCAGCGCATCCTCGGATTGTGTTGGCTGTTGACCCCAATGACTTCTTTGACTGTATGTTTCTATGTACGTGTTGCAGCTGGATCTAATCTAATCTTTAATCTCTGATTACTTGCCCGGTAGGCAATGTTTCCCATTTCACACTCACACAAAATGCTGGAGGAACTCAGCAGGTCAGTCAGCACCTATGGAGAAGAGTAAACGGTCGATGTTTCAGGCCGAGACCCTTCATTGGGACTGAGAAGGAAGTGGGGGGGGGGGGGGGGGAAGATGCCAGAATTTTAAAATGGGAGGAGGGGAAGGAGGCTAGCTGGAAGGCGATAGGTGAAGACAGGTGATTGGAAAAGGCCAAGGGCTGGAGAAGAACAAATCTGATAGGACAGGAGAGTGGACAATTGGAGAAAGGGAAGGAGGAGGGGACCTGGGGGGTAAAAATAGGCAGGTGAGAAGAAGTAAAAGGCCCAGAGTGGGGAATAGAGGAAGAGGGGGGTGGGAAAGTTAGTTTACCAGAAGGAGAAATTGATATTCATGCCATTATTTCGGAGGGTTGTTTGTTATTCCTCTCCACCTCTTGTGGCGAATCGGGCGGCAACCTTCCTGGTTTTTAAAAATCATTTGTCTATTTTTTTTACGAGGCCCAGTTGCCAGCTCAACGCTCAACCCAGCACGGGGTGGGTAGCGCGCAAGGAGCTGGCCAGACTCGAACCTGGGACCACTGGCCTCGAAGTCCAGCGCTGATGCCACTGCACCACCAGTTGGTGTTTTTAGGAGGGTAGCCAGACGGAATATAAAGTGTTGCCGCTCCACCCTGAGGGTGGCCTCACCTTGGCGCCAGGGGAGATCGTGGGCCGACACGTCGCCATGGGAATCAGAATTAAAACGTTTGGCCTCTTGGAAATCCCATGGGTGTAACCATTGGGTGCTGGGGGATGGATGGTTAACGCTCAGCCCTCTGCTCCGTTTGAGGTCTGGTACCGAGCATATGCCGTGCAATTTCTAAGATGTTAATCCACACGCAAATCACACAGATAAGCAGCTTTTCTGGTCTGTATCAGAATTGGCCAGCTATAGCATGAACTTTATTTCACCATTCCTGCAGATACTACTCGATTTACTGACTATTTCCATCTCTCTTCTGATGTCTACCATCTGTGTCTCATAGTTCCAACATTGTCTTTTTTCCCAAACTATTCCACTTGTTAATCTCCCGCTCTCTCTTTACAATCCTTGCAGATAAGTTGACATTAATAAGCATTCTTCACCCTTAGGTAACGCCCACAGCATTTCTATCATTTAGGCAACCTTGATCTGCATTCTATCAAAGGCATTCTCTCATTCCCTCCATCCCTTGCCCTCTCTACAGCTGAGGGCTCATGGCACAGGAGCGGAGGTGAGGCCAGTCACAGCCAAGGCGGGCTTGAGGGACAGGATATCAACCTCCAGCTCTGGATTTTCTGGTGCTGTCATGCGACCGGCATGTTTCCTCACTTTCCTAGTTCAGAGCTGAGTTGTTAATCCTTCCTCCCACTCCACAGATGCTGCCCATCCCGCTGGATATCCCCAGCAGTTGCCGATTTCTAGAATCTGTGTTCTTTTGTATTAACTTTTCACACCCTCAAGTCCAGTGGTCTAATTTTTTTTTCAGTTTACCTGATGTTTTAGTTTGTTGCGCCAGGCTGATCAACACCTCCACCCATTAACATACCCCAGCACCACTACCTACATATCACCTAGTGTCACTCTATGTACATACAGTCAGTCTCTGTCTATAACAGTTACGAGGGGTGATGGATAAGTTCGTGGCCTAGGGTAGAAGGAGATGAGTTATACAGCTCTCGTTACATGCACGTACAGTTCAACTCTTTGAGTGATTATGCAGAAGGTTTGAAGTTAATATGTAGATAGGCCTCTGTTAGTCTCGATAGACCATGGATTTGCACCTTGGAAAGTTTCCAGAGCGCAAGCCTGGGCAAGGTTTTTTTTTTAGGAAGACCAGCAGTTGTTGAAGATAATAACTCATCAGGGTGATTGATAGGTTTGTGGCCTAATGTAGAAGGAGATGAGTTATTAACTTCAAACTTTCTGCATAATCACTCAAAGAGTTGACCTGCATGTGCATGGAACGAGAGCTGTATAACTCATCTCCTTCTACCTTAGGCCATAAACATCAATCACCCCTGCCGTGCACCACCTGGAGGTCCAAGATCCGTATGCTCCACGACCGCTGGACTAAGTGTGTAAATGTAGGAGGGGACTATGTTGAAAAATAAATGTGCTAGGTTTTCTCAAATTGACTCCTCCCTTAGGCCATGAACTTATCAATCACCCCCTGTACTTGTGCGTTGTGTTTTTTAGGAATGATTTTATGTTTATATTTATTGTGTGGTTTATTGTGTTCTTTAGGGTAATTTTTTTATGCTTCTTTGGATCAGGAGTAACAATAATTTTGTTCTCCTTTACACTCGCAGACTGAGCAATATCAATAAACCAACTTGAATATTGAATCTACCTGATCACACTTATTCTCTTTTTGCTCCTGCCTCTGCACTTAATATATTACATCTTTATTGAAAAATTAATTGTTTAGTTCATAAAACAGAAGCAGAACCAGGGCATTCGGCCCGTTGAGTCTGCTCTGCCATTCCATTGTGGCTGATTGATTACCCCTCTCAACCCCATTCTCCTTCCTTCTCCCTATAATCTCTGATGACTAATCAAGACCCTATCAACCTCTGCACAGGTGCCCAAGGCAACGGATTCCACGGGTTCACCACCCTCTGGCTAAAGAAGTTCATCCTAATCTCTGTTCTGAAAGGGCGTACTTCTATTCCGATGCTGAGCCCTCTGGACCTAGACTCACCCACTACAGAGAACACCCTCTCCGCATCCACTCTGTCTAGAACTTTCAATGTTCAATAGGTTTCAATGAGATCTCCCCTCATTTGTCTAAACTCCAGTGAGTACAGGCCTAGAACCATCAAACACTCCTCATATGTTAACCCATTCATTCCTAATATCATTCTTGTGAACCTCCTCTGGACTGTGTCCAATGTCAGCACATCTTTTCTTAGATAAGGGGCCCAAAACTGCACACAGTACTCCATGTGCACTGAGCAGTGCTTTATAAAGCCTCAGCATTACATCCTTGCTCTTATACTCTAGTCCTCTGGAAGTGAATGCTAACATTGCATTTGCCTTCCTCATCACCGACTCAACCTGCAAGTTAACCTTTAGAGAATCCTACACAACGACTTCCAAGTCCCTTTGCATCTCTGATTTTTCAATTTTCTCCCCGTAAAGAGAATAGATCACACTCTTTTCCTTCTACTAAAGCACATGACCATATACTTCCCAACACTGTATTCCATCTGCTACTTCTTTGCCCATTCTCCCAATCTGTCTTAAGTCCTTCTGCAGACCCCCTGCTTCCTCAACACTGCCTGCCTCTCCACCTATGTTTGTTTCATCTGCAAGCTTGGCCACAAAGTCATCCATTCCATCATCCAATTCCATCATCCAATACACATGAAAAGAAACTGTCCCAATACCGACTACTGCGGAACACCGCTAGACACCGGCAGCCAACTAGAAAAGGCCCCCTTTATTCCCACTCTTTGCCTCCTGCCGGTCAGCCAATTTTCTATCCATGCTAGTATCTTTCCTGTAATACCATACTTCCCTTGTCAGCCATGAATGCCTCATTCTGCCTTTAGATACATCTATCCAGCAACTTCCGAATTGCCCCTAGAAACTGCAGCCATTGCTGTTCTACCGTCTTCCCTGCTAGTGTACCTTTCCAATCAACTTTGGCCAACTCCTCTCACATGCCTCTGTAATTTCCTGTACTCCACTCTTATACCAGTAGATCTGACTTTATCTCCTCCGTCGCAAACTGCAAGGTGAATTCTATCATATTATGATCACTGGCGCCAAAGGGTTCCTTTACCTTAAGCTCCCTAATCAAATCTGGTTCATTACACAACACTCAATTCAGAATTACCTTTCCGCTTGTGTGCTTTACCACGAGTTGCTCTAAAAAGCCATCTTGGAGGCATTCTACTAATTCCCTTCCCTGGGATCCAGCACAAACCTGATTTTCCCAATCTACTTGCATGTTAAAAACCCCCATGACTATTATAGCATTGTCCTTTAGATGTGCCTGTTCTATCTCCTGTTGTAATTTGGATCCCCTATTCTGACTACTATTTGGAGTTCCCAGTCTCTTAACTCTATTCACAAGGACTCTACATCTTCTGATCATATGATACCTCTTTCTAAGGTCTTGATTCAATTTTTTTACCAACAGAGCCACCCCACCACCTCTGCCTTCCTGCTTATCCTTTCAATACAATGTATATCTTGGATGTTAAGCCCCCAACTATGATTTCCTTTTAGTTACAACTCAATAATGCCCACAACGTCATACCCGCCAATCTCTAACTGTGTTACAAGATCATCTGCCTTATTCTGTACCCTGTATGCATTCAAATATAACACCTTCAGTCCTGTATGCATCACCTTTTTCAATTTTGCCCCCATGTTACACTTCGCTCCAACCACAGGCTGCAATATTTCTCTATCATCCGCCTGTCCTTCCTCACAGCCTCACTACACAATTCATGGACTTCACTGCCAAAGGCTGCATCCTCAGCCCTATCACTCTGCTTCTCATGCCCCCTGCCAAACCCTTCTCCAAGAGCCCGCAAGGATAATGGTCCTCCTCGAGTTCAGGTGCAACCCACCCTTTTTGTCCAGGTCACACCTTTCCCAGAAGAGATGCCAATGATCCGGAAACCCTAGCCCCTGCACCTCCTCCTCAGCCGCTCATTCATCCGCACCATCATCCTACTCAGAATCAGAATCGGGTCTATTATCACCGGCATGTGTCATGAAATTTATCAACTTAGCCACAACAGTTCGATGCGATACCTAATATAGAAGAAGAAGAAACAATAATAATAAATAAATAAATAAATTTCAGTATATGTATATTGAATAGATTAAAAATCATGCAAAAAGGAGAATAAATATATATTTAAAAAAGTGAGGTAGTGTTCCTTCCCTGACTAGCACGCGGTACTACGGGTGATCCAGAGGTTACTATCTTAGAGGTCCCGATCTTCAGCCTCTTCCCTCACTCTGTACACTCACTGTGGAGGACCTCTTCCCCCTTCCTATCCATGTCATTGGTGCCTGTGTGCACCATGACCTCTGGCTGCTCTCCCTCCCTGTTGAGAATCTTCTGCAGTCACTCTGAGCCATCCTAGATCCTCGCACCCGGCTACAGGATGTCCTGTCCATCCTCCTAACTATTGAATCACCCAACGGTATCACGCTGCCTGACTTCATCCTTTCCTGCTGAGCCTCAGAGTCGGCCACTGGCCTGGCTGCTTCACTTGACAGACACAACCAAGTCATTGGCTATTGATAAATCGCAGTCTGGCTTACAGTTTTATAGATTATTACTATGTCTGTTGGTAAATTGGTTTATTATTGTCCCATGTCCTGAGGTTCAGTGAAAAACTTGTAGGTTATTTTATCACATTGGTCATTAGCACTTGACGGTAGTCGTCATCATCATTATGCGCCATGTCGTGTGACATCATCATTGTGTGCTGTGTTTTATGACATCCCCGATCATTGTCTTTCCATGACCATGATGTTCTTGGCAATTTTTTCCACAGAAATGGTTTGTTATTGCCTTCTTCTGGGCAGGTAGCCACTATCAATACTCTTCAGGGACTGTCTGCCTGGTGTCAGTGGTCACATAACCAGGACTTGTGATAGGCACTGGCTGCTCATATGATCATCCATCACCTCTTCCCATGACTTTGCATGACCCTGAACAGGGAGCTAAGCAGGTGCTACACCTTGCCTAAGGGTGACCTGCAGGCTAGCGGAGGGATGGAGCACCTCACACCTCCTTTGGTAGAGACGTATCCCCACCCCACCAACCACACTAAGATAGTGCAGGAGAAAAAAAAAAGCAGAATTCAGAACGAAATGTTACAGTTACAGAGAAAGTGCCGTGCAGGGAGACAATACGGTGCAAGGCCATAACGAGGTCAATTGTGTGACCAGGAGCCCTTATCATACCAGGAGGCCATTCTAAGAACATCGGGATAGAAACTGTCCTTGAGTCTGGTGGTATGTGCTTTCAGGCTTTTAATCCTCTGCTGGCTGTGAAGTGAGAACGTCCAGGATGGGGTCTTTCATTACGCTGGCTTCCTTACCGAGGCAGCGAGAAGTGTATACAGAGTCCTTGGGAGGACTATAGTTTCCTGTGTGGATGGAGCTTTGCTCCTCATAACTTACTGCTAAGAATGAAATTACAGAAGACTCGTCACTACAGTCCAGTGCACTGCTTCCGCGTGTTACTTATTAATTTACTGAGATATACAGTGTGGAGCAGGCCCTTTGGCTCTTTGAGCCATGCCAACGCACACAGTGCTGCAGGAACTCAGCAGGCCAGACAACATCTATGGGAAAAGGTACAGTCCATGTTTCAGGCCGAAAACTTCAAGCCGTACCACCCTGATTTAACCCTGACCTGAACACAGGATAATTTACAAAGACCAATTAACCTACTAACCAGGATGTCTTTGGACTGTGGGAGGATACTGGAGCACCCGGAGAAAACGCACGCATTCCACGGGAAGGACGTATAGGCTCCTCACAGACGACGTCAGAGCTGAGCTCCGAACTCTGGGAGCTGTGCTAGTGTTGCGACAACCGCTTGGCCACCGTGGCGCAGTAGGAAAGGAACTGAAACTGAAAGCGGGTTTACGAAGGGGCCCTGAGAGAGAAATCAAACCCATTGCAGCCCAGCTTCATACTTCACCTCCTCCTCCCCACACACCCACCTTCTCCCTCATCTGGTTTCACCTATCACCTGCCGGCTTGTACACCTTCTGCCTCACCCCACCTTTTCATCCTGGCTTCCTCTCCTCTTCATTTCCTGTCCTGATTAAGGGTCTAGTCCGGGGCTCCCCAACCTGGGGTCCACAAACTCCTTGCTTAATGCCGCCGGTCCAAGGCATAAACCAGGTTGGGAACCCCTCGCCTAGGCCCAAAACATTGACTGGTTTTGCATTCCCATAGATATTGCCTGACCTGCTGAGTTCCTCCAGTACTTTGTGTGTGTTGCTTACAAGAAATAATTTTGAGAAGAGAATGTATCCTGACAAATATCTGACAGTGAGCTTCTTGTAGATTGTAATTCCACTGATGTGATGACATTCAAAACCCTGAGGTCTCGGTCGGAGCTTACGATAGTATCATTCAAATTGCTGTCTTTGTTTCCATTACATTAGTTCCAACTGTTCTGAGACTGTCTTGAGTTCTGTACATTTTGTTCTCAAAATCATTTTGTCTATACAGCAGAGGGGTGTGAATTGTGGGAGTTTGGTAAATTCTGTTCTGAATAAGCAGGTGCGTTGGATCATTCACTGCAATGCTCAGTTGTTGGTGCATCGGATTTAAATTCATCCAACATATTCTTGCCAGCTGTTCCTTGGCAATTGAATATTGTTGATTCCTTACTGAGGGGAATGAAGAAAGGTGTCCACTGATCAGCTGCAAGTTTTAAGACATCTAAGATGTTGCCTGGATTGGAGAGCATGCCTTATGAGAATAGGTTGACAGAACTTGGCCTTTCCTCCTTGGAGCGACGGAGGATGAGAGGTGACCTGATCGAGGTGTATAAGATGTTGAGAGGCATTGATCGTGTGGATAGTCAGAGGCTTTCTCCCAGGGCTGAAATGGTTAACATGAGGGGGCACAGTTTTAAGGTGCTTGGAAGTAAGTACAGAGGGGATATCAGGGGTAAGTTTTTCACATAGAGAGTGGTGGGTGCATGCGATGCACTGCTGGCGATGGTGGTAGAGGGAGATCCAACAGGGTCTTTTTAAGAGCCTCCTGGATAGGTACATGGGAGCTGAGAGAAATATAAGGCTATGCGGTAGGGAAATTCTAGCCAGTTTCAGAGTAGATTACGTGGTTGGCACAGCATTGTGGGCCGAAGGGCCTGGGAAGTGCTGTAGATTTCTATATTCTATGTTTTAACGAATCCATTCCAAGGGAGAGGAAGTACAATATTTGACTGAACATCTATATGTTAGAGAAAGGAAATTGAAAATGAAGTGATTGAGATTTCTCCTACTGAACTTCATGACTCCTGCAGTGTTGTTGCCGATTAACTGGACTCTGAAAACTTGCACTCATTCCTCAACCACACTTTATTTTGCTCGTGCAAATGAAGTGTAGGCAGCATGGCCCCTGTCACCCGCACTGTTCCGAGGGCTGAACAGAGAAGTGCCGTTTTTATAAAGGGTTGGCTCACAGTTACAGATATTGAGCAAGTGGTGGCCTTGTGTATTTTCAGCTTCCTGATTTGCACGATCAATTGCCATTCACACTGCAGGTGAACACAGGCGTCTAATTGCCAGGCCCCAGGTCCGAGAATGAGGAACGACCTGAGGTTTGGAGATTTAAGCGCTGGGCCGGATTGAAAAGGTCAGGGAAGTGATGGACGGACTGGTACAGTTTGCTGCTCCCCGAGGTTTACTCATCTCTGTTTTGAACCGAGACTCGGGCCTGCCACTAGCAGGCTCCAGAATCGGCTGCAGTGATGACCGGCTTTGTTGCCATGGACACGCTTTTGTGAATGTCGGTTCTGAACGTTATTTGTTTACTTTTATAGTTTGCGCAATTTGTTTCTGTTTTGCACATTGGGTGCTGATGTCTTTTTTTTTAATGGATTCTATCGGGAGTCTTTGTTTTGTGGCTACCTGTAAGGAGATGAATCTCAAGGTTGTATATAGTATCTGTACTTTGATAATAAATGTACTTTGAACTTTGAGGTGTTAAAATTCAATAGTAACTACAAGTTGACAACTGAAGATACTGTGAAGTTTTAGCACAGTGGTTGTCCCTTAACTGGTGTGGGTTCCTTGAATCCTTCCGTTAAATCTTTATCTTGTCTCATTAAGCCAAATGGCTCCAGTCCCCTGCTGTGCAAAAGGGAGCTATGTTGTTCAAAGACCTTTCTTGCCTGGACATTAATTTAACCCTTGCTCTACGGCAACTTCTACGGCAGGAAGTGCATTATGCACATTAGGAGCTCAGATAGTTCATTCTTCTGTTTTTTTTTACACTTCATATTTCAGGACCTGGATGTTGTTGTCAAAGCCCACGCTTGCTCAAAGCTCCGTACTGCTCTTGAGTAAGTGGTGATGTGCAAGTGAGATCTTCCTGCCTCGCACTGAACCTTCTTCTGGAGGCTCTCCCACAGTGCTGTTGGTAGGATTCAACAAAGCAACAAGCAATTTTGAGAGTTTGAATCTAGCTGGGAGAGTGAGATGCTACTGACAAGAGTTTCAGTGTATATTCTATATCTCTTCTATCCTGAGTTTTACTTCCATACTTACCTTTCAGGTGGCGACAATGCATTCTCCTGTTTAATATTTATTGCGTGCACTCCGCCCTTCTTTCCTCCCACGTCAGGGGATTGAGTTCAAGAGCCATGAGGTGATGTTGCAGCTCTGTCAAACCCTAGTTAGAACACACTTGGAATATTGTGTTTGCTTCCAGTCACTTCATTGTAGGAAGGATGTAGAATCTTTATTTAGAGATCCAGACCCCTCCAGCTGAACGAACAACCCACCTATTTAACCCTAGACTAATGACCAATTAACTTACTAACCGGTATGACTGTGGGAGATAACCAGAGCACCCGGATGTGCAAGGAGGTACAAACTTCTTACAGAGAACGTTGGAATGGAACTCCAAACTCTAACACCCTGAGCTATAAAAGAGTCACGCTAACCGCTGCTCTACTGTGGGACCCTTTAGCGGGTGCAGAGGAGATTTATTATTTATTTTATTGAGCTGTATCGTGGAATAGGCCTTTCCTGCCCTTAGAGCCATGCCACCCAAAAATCCTCCAATATAACCCTAGCTTAATCACAGGACAATTAACAATGTCCAATTAACCTACCAACCGGTACGTCTTTGGACTGTGGGAGAGAACTGGAGCACCCAGAGGCAAAATGCAGTCACAGGGAGAACATACAGCAGCCGGAATTGACCCAGGTCACCCGTACTGTAAACCACTAAGCTACCACACCAGGATGCTCCTTAGATTGGAGAACTTGTCTTATGAGGAAAGGTTGAGCAAGCTAGGGCTGTTCTCTTTGAACTGAAGGAGGATTAGGGTGACTTGATAGAGGCTGGGTACAAAATAATAAGAGGCATAGATCGAGTGGATAGCCAGAGACTTTTTCCCAGGACAGAAATAGATAATTCAAGGGGACATAACTTAAGGACAATTTAGGGGAAAGTCAGAGATCTTCAGAATCAGAATCAGGTTTATTATCACCGGCGTGTGACGTTAAATTTGTTAACTTAGCAGCAACATTTCAGTGTAATACATAATCTAGCAGAGAGAAAAAAATGAATAAATAAAATAAAAATACTAATAGTAAATAAACAAGTAAATCAATTATGTATATTGAATAGATTAAAAAAAACGTGCAAAAACAGAAATACTCTATGTTAAATAAAAAGTGAGGTAGTGTCAAAAGACTCAATGTCCATTTAGGAACTGGATGGCAGAGGAGTAGTTTACACAGAGAATCAAGGGTTTGTGGAACGCCCTACTAGGTTTACGTTAGAGGCACATATATTAGGGACATTTAAGAAACTCTTAGATGGGCACATGGATGATAGGAAAATGGAGAGCTATGTAGGAGGGAAAGGTTAGATTTGAGCAGGTTAAAAGATCAACACAACATCATGATTCCGAGAATGAAGGGGTTAACATATGAAGAGCCTTTGGCAGCTTTGGGCCTGTACTGACTGGAATTTAGAAGACTGTGTGCTGATCTCACTGTATCCTGCTGAATGTTGAAAGGACTAGATAGGGTGGATGTGGAGACGATGTTTCTTGTGAACTGGAAGGCACAGCCTCAAAACTGAGGGGCGACCTTTTAGAACAGAGGTAAGGAGGGATTTTTGTTAGCCAGAGAATAGTGAATCTGTGGAATGCTCTGCCACAGACAGCAGTGGAGGCCAAGACTGGCTATTTTTAAGGCGGAAGTTGATTGTTTCTTGATCAGTAAGGGCATCAAAGGATGTGGTGAGAAGGCAGGAGTATGGGGTTGAGTGGGATCAGGGATCAGCCATGATGGAATGGCGGAGCAGACTCGATGGGCAGAATGGCCCGATTCTACTTCAATATCTTATGGTCTTATAGGCCGTAAAGCCTGTGCTGTGGTGTTCTATGTTTTATGTCAAAACTGCATGGTTGGTAGGTTAATTAGCCATTGTAAATAGCCCCTGCTTTGTAGACAAGTGGTGAATTTGGTGGGAATAGAGGGAAATTTTGGAAGAATACAGTGGTTTGGAATTGGATAAATGAGTACTTGATTGCTAGTACAGACTTGCTAGGCCAAAAAGCATGGTTACGTACTATAGCTCCCTGTGACTTTATAAAGCTCTGGTTAGACCATATCTAGAGGTAGAAGTTTATACGATTATGAGAGGTTAGGCCTGTGCTCTTCTCATTTCTACCATCAGGAAGGAGGTACAGAAGTCTGAAGGTACACACTCAGCAATTCAGAAACAGCTTCTTCCCCTCTGCCATCCGATTTCTGAACGGACTCCGAACCCATAAACACTACCTCACTACTTTTTAAAATTTATATTTTTGCACTACTTGTTTCATATAACTATTTAATACATTTATATATTTACTGAAATTCACATTTTTTCTCTACTATTATGTATTGCATTGTAGATGCAAAGTTAACAAATCTCACGACGTACGCCGGAGATATTATAGCCGATTCTGATTCTGGAATCTCTTCCCCAAGGTCAGGATGTTTAACAGTTGGGGGGGGGGGGGGTTTGCATTTAAGGTGAGGGGGTGGGGTGGGGTAAGTTCAAAGGGGAGGAATAGGATGTTTTTTACACAAAGAGTGGTGGATGCCTGGAATGCACTACCAGGGACGGCAGTGGAACAACATACGATAGCAGTATTAACTCTGATGGGCATGTGAGTGTGCAGCGAATGGTTCACTATGCTCCTGGTGTAGGCAGAAGGGATTAATTTAGATAGATGCTTAATTGCTGGTTTAATTAGTTCAGCACAACCCCATGGGCCCAAGAGCCTGTTTTTGTGCTGTACAGTTCTGTGTTCTATACAGAAAGGCTAAGGCATATGGTACATGGACAGGAGAGGTTTACAGGGTTATGGGGCAATTGGGACCAACTCAGATAGGTGTTTTGGTCAGCAGGGATGCTGGGCCAAAGGGCCTGTTTCGGTGTTGTATTTCTCTCTGTCTTTAGGTCTGTGCACAGATTATAAACAGTCACCAGAAGTCCTTGTTAGATTTATACCTGTTAAAACTAGCAATGACTAGTGCCTGCTTAGATTTAAAAAAAAACCGAGAGAACACAAAGGGACTTGGGACTCCTTGTGCAGATCACCCTAACTTGCAGGTAGAGTCGGTGGTGAGGAAGGCAAATGCAACGTCAGCATTCGTTTCAAGAGGTCTAGAATACAAGAGCAAGGATATGACGCTGAGGCTTTATAAGGTGCTGACATTGCATTCGCCTTGAGTATCGTGAACAGTCCTGGGCCCCTCATCTAAGAAAAGACGTGCTGGCGTTAGAGAGGGTTCAGAGGAGGTCTGCAAAGATGTTTCTGGGAACGAAGGGGTTAGCATATGAGGGAAGTTTGACAGCTCCCTGTCTGTACTCTCTGGAATTTGGAAGGATGAGGGTTATTGAAACCTTTTGTTGAAAGGCCTAGACAGAGTAGATGTGAAAAGGCTGGTCCCATAGTGGGGCAGTGTTGGACAAGAGGATATAGCTTCAGGATAGAGGGGCGTCCATTTAAAACAGAGAAATTTCTTTATAGCCAGACGGTGGTGAATTTGTGGAATTTATCATCACGGGCAGCTGTGGAGGCGAGATCGTTGGGTGCATTTAAGGCAGAGCTTGATAGGTTCTTGATTGGACACGGCATCAAAGGTTGCGGGGAGAAGGCTGAGGAGTGGAACTGATGAAGGTTAAAAAAGATCGGCCATGATTGAATGGTGGGGCAGACTTGATGGACCAGATAGCCTCATCCTGCTCCTATGTCGTATAGTCTTACGATTGGTTTACAGGCAGCCTGGTAGGCATAGTTGATCTTAAAATTCTGATATGAATTTTTCAGTCAGCTGAGGTAGTGCTTCTGAAATAGATTACTTCTTCACCACACCAGTTAATTCCATATATATTGTTACTGACATCCCACCTCTCCCAGAAGTTCCGGGAGTCTCCCGCATATTGATAGCGGCTCCCTGATGCCCACAAATTGTATACAATATCCCGGAAATCGATTTTTTTGAGAGGGAGAGTGAGAGGGAGCTTCCTGATTGGTCTCTCTTCGTGCTAAGTAGACCTATCAGTTTTCTCTGTGGGCGGGCTTTACAGTCGACCTCAAAAATAATGACAGTGTTGCTCGCTGCACTGTTTGCAACAGTGACTTTTCTATTGCCCACGGTGGGTTAAAATGTAAAAGACTTGTTGAGGTGAGTTTAACAGGTGTCATTCGTTCATTATCATAGCTAACGTCATTTAAACTAGCTGGCTAGCTGCTAAAGGGTTACTCTATTGATGTCCTACGTGATGAGGCCAAACTCCCTGTAGACTTGCTTAAAGTTGTAATAAAATAAAAGAACGATTCCATGACAATATAATATAAATACATATTTTAATGTCACATTTTCTGCATATACCCAACTTGGTTTACAGATTAGACAAAATCCCTAAACGAAGTGTTACATGCACCCTTGGAGGTCAACCGGGAAGGGGGGTGGAATATGGGGTTGTGGAGGGTGGGGGTGCTACCTCCCTGAAATGAGTTTTTGCAGGGTGTTGTTAGATCATTATTGTAGGAGCTACGTGTGGTGAACTACATATACCTGTCTGGACACGCCCCTCTGCTGACTGCTCCTGTGGCTCCTCCCACAGACCCCGGTATAAAGGTGATTGGAGGCACTGCTCCCCCCTCAGTCTCCAGGATGTTGTGTGGTGGTCTCTTGCTGCTAATCGTGGTGTCTTGCAGCTAATAAAAGCCTATCGTTCGCCTCCCGTCTCCGAGAGTTATTGATGGTGCATCACTACGTATCTATTTTGTGTTGCGTGTTTAGTACGGGCAATTTATCACGTGGGTTGGGGTGCTGTTGAGGTGAAGAGTGTAGTTACGTATTAACACTTTGTCTTGGGGTCAGTTTAATCTGGTTAGAGCAGGGGGTAGGGTGGGGGAGTAACTGATCGTTAACACTTAAGAATGTTAAATATGCTTTACGCTTATCGGAATGTTTAAATACGCTTAAATACACATAGACCACTTACTTTGTTATATTGTTAGCTTTAGTTTCATTAGTTTTTAATCGTTACAAGATTGTTTGTCGTTGCTGGCTTTTTAATAAACGATCGAAGGTACTCTTTTGAACTTTGGAACTTCACTATTTTGGAGTGCGTCATACATTGTTAACCCCCCCCCCCCCCCCCCCCCCGTTTCATCTCTGAGCAGTTCTGGTTCATTTTCCGGTAACCACTACAATCATGGAGGTCCCGGGGTTTGAAAGGAGAAACTAGTTCCTCTGGTCTAGGCATTCAGAAGCAAGTGGTCTGAACTTAAAGTTTGACTGCGAAGACCAGGACGATGTTAATGGGCGTGGCAGAGTTGGTAAATAGATTGTTTCCTGTTCTGAGGAATTGTCTTCTGGGAGTTCAATGAACAGGACGGGCCTATATTCACTAAAAGATTTTAAGGATGAGATCTTCTCTCATTGAAACTGGGAGGTTTTGACACGGTAGATGCTCAAAACCTGTTTCGTTTCGCGGGGGGAGTTTCCAGGTGAGAGTTTGCCATTGAAGTGAAAAGCATCTCTTTACTGAAGAATGCAAGTATCCGGAATTGTCTTTGCCAGAGGTTGGGCTGCTCGTTGAGAATATTCTAGGCTAAGATGGACAGGTTTCTGTACAAAGGGAATCAGGTGGGATGTTGGTTGAGGTGGAAGATGTCCTTTTCGAATGGCTTGTCAGGCTCACAGGATCCAGTAGTGAAGTCAGTCTCAGGAGCCAGTGACTGAAATCATGCCGGTAATAGAAACACCGGAATTTTTTTTGGTCTATATCCTATATAAATGAAAGTAATCATAACTGGTTATTGATTTGGTTCTTGTCATAAAGTATTCTCAATGGAACAATATTGTTGCAAATATCTTTTATACACACTGCAATACGTGAGAGACTTAAGATCCGTTAAAATACAGATCTTGCTTTCCCTTCTGATTAAAGATAGATACGCAGGAATTCCCTGTGGCTAAACATTTTAATTTTGGCTCCCATTCCTATTCCAACGTGTTTGTCCATGGCCTCCTCTTCTACCACGATGAGGCCTCCCTCAGGGTGGAGGATTATATTCCGTCTGGGTAGCCTCCAACCTGATGGCATGATTTCTCCTTCTGGTCATTTTTTCCCCATCCTGCCCCTCTTCTAATCCCTACTCTGGTCTTTCACTTCTCACCTGCCTATCACTTTTGAATGTTGAAAGGCCTAGACAGAGTAGGCCTTCACTTTCTCCAGCAGTCCACTCTCCTCTCATATCAGATTCCCTCCTTTCCAGCCTGTACATTTTCCACCCACCTATTACCTCCTTCCCCTCCCTGCCCCTCTTTATTCTGGCATCTTACCCCTTCCTCTTCAGCCCTGAGGAAGGGTCTCGGCCTGAAACGTCCATTTCCACGGACGCTGCCTGGTCTGCTGAGTTTCTCCAGCATCTTGCGTGTGTTGCACAAAGTTAACTTCTTCCACTCTAGTTTGTTTTGCAGGATGACTAGTAAAATTCAGCTTAATCCAGACTGCAGTGGGACAATGTTTGATCTTCAGGAGGTACAGTAGTGTCAGAGATGGCTGTTTTACTAAGCTGCCAAAAACCTGGACCAGTGAAGTGCGAGATATAACTTCAAAACCTAATCCGAAGTAGCTGTCGAGTTTCACTTCAGTCAGTTAAATAATCTGGAATAAAAATCAAAGCTCAAAGCAAATTTTATTATCAGAGTACACATACAGCCCTGAGATTCAACAAATCTGTAAAATAGGAACTCCAACAGGACCAATGAAAGATCAACCAGAGTGCAAATATGCAAATATAAATAAATAGCGATAAATAACGAGAACATGAGATAAAGAGTCCTTAAAGTGAGATCACTGGTTGTGGGACTGTTTATTTTTTTCCACAGATGCTGCCTGGCCTGCTGAGTTCCTCCAGCATTTGTGTGAGTGAGTGTGTGTGTCTGTTGCTTTAGATATAGATTTTTTTCCACATATGCTGCCTTTTTGGTAAAAAAAATCAATTTGAACCAAGTAGTTAGTAGCAAGCAGTGAGGTGCCATGCTTGAACTCCATCTTTGCTTTGATATAATAATCTGAAGCAATCTCTGACAATCACCTTTCACATTAAGTATTGTACTCAGCTGTGGACAAGTTAATTGCCACGGGATGTTCGACACCCTCTGCACCTCTGCAATGAGATCATTAGATTGATCTTCACTCTTTATTCCTAGCTCATCCTTCGGAAAAAGTTGGTGTGGAAATTAATTTTTAATTGGTCCTTTTTGTCTGAAATCAGATGAATTGAAACCAAAACCCTGGAACAACTTCTGACCTTTCACAGCGTCAAACTTTTCCCATCACTGACAAATGTTTTTTTTTGTTTCGTAACAGATCAAGTTATAATTCAGTGGGTCTTCACTTTTGATGTGTTAATGAAGGTGATGCATGCTGTTGAAAGAAAAGCCATTGGACTGTTAGCTTTGAGCCCCGCGGAAACCGCCAGAGCCCAGCTGGCTGTGTAGCAACGACAATGGCGTAAGGTTGTCACTGCGTGGTTTCTGGCACATTAAAAAAAACGCACACACACACACACACACACACATCCTCTACATAGCACCATCCAGAGACAGAGACAGGATGAATAAAGTATCTATCTATCTATCTATCTATCTATCTATCTACACACACACACACACACACACACACACACACACACACACACACACACACACACACACACACACACACACACACACACACACACACACACACACACACACACACACACACACACACACACACACACACACACACACAATCCCGGCCTGTGAATTAAGAGATCTTTCACGTTCATCATATAAAGCTGTGCCGTGGAAGTTTGCACTTTCCTGCTGTACACGGTTTGTGACTATTGAGCAATCACGGGAGGATGCAGAGCCAACAACCTGTTTCTTAATGTGAACAAAACAAAAGAGATGGTTGTTGACTTCAGGAGGGCATGGAGCAACCACTCCCCACTGAACATCAACAGCTCCTCGGTAGAGATCGCAAAGAGCACCCGAATTTCTTGGTGTTCACCTGACGGAGAATCTCACCTGGTCCCTCAACACCAGCTCCATAGCAAAGAAAGCCCAGCAGCATCTCTACTTTTTGCGAAGGCTGAGGAAAGTCCATCGCCCACCCCCCCATCCTCATCACATTCTACAGGGGTTGTATTGAGAGCATCCTGAGCAGCTGCATCACTGCCTGGTTCGGAAATTGCACCGTCTCAGATCGCAAGACCCTGCAACGGATAGTGAGGTCAGCTGAGAAGATCATCGGGGTCTCTCTTCCCGCCATCACAGACATTTACACTACACGCTGCATCCGCAAAGGAAACAGCATTATGAAGGACCCCATGCACCCCTCATACAATCTCTTCTCCCTCCTGCCGTCTGGGAAAATGCTCCGAAGCATTCAGGATCTCACAACCAGATTATGTAACAGTTTCTTCCCCCAAGCTATCAGACTCCTCAATACCTGAAGCCTGGACTGACACCTTGCCCTACTGTCCTGTTTATTATTTATTGTAATGCCTGCACTGTTTTTGTGCACTTTATGCAGTCCAGTGTAGGTCTGTAGTCTAGTGTAGCTTTCTCTGTGTTGTTTTTTTATTATTATGTAGTTCAGTCTAGTTTTAGTACTGTGTCATGTAACACCATGGTCCTGAAAAACGTTGTCTCATTTTTACTATGCACTGTACCAGCAGTTATGGTCAAAATGACAATAAAAGTTGACTTGACTTGACTTGATGTAGGCCATGCGCAGTTGAAATTGGCATCATGACCAGCACAGACATGGACCCCCTATGGATTACAAAGATGAGGTGTTTGTTGTCTTGAGGCGTCAGGGTGGATAACTCCATAGGGCCTGATAAGGTGTTCTCTCAGACTGTGTGGAGAAGGGGCATGCAGAAATTGCCAGGGCCCTACCTGGGATACTTAAATCATCCATAGTGACAGAGGATTGGAGGATAACCAATGTTGTTCTGCTGTTCAAGAAGGGCTCGAGAAATAAACCAGGAAATTATAGGCCGGAGAGCCTGACATCAGTAGTGGGCAAGTTATTGGAAGGTATTGTGAGAGACCGGATATTTGGATAGACATGGACTGATTAAGGATAATGGCTTTATGTATGATAGGTCATGTGTAACCACTCTTTGAGAAAGCTCCCAGGAAAGTTGATAAAGGCAAAGAAGTGGATGTTGTCTGCATGGGCTTCAGCAAGGCATTTGAGAAAGGATCACATGGGAGGTTGGTCAAGAAGGCTTAGTTGCTTGGCATCCAAGATGAGGTAGTAAATTGGATCAAACTTTGGCTTTGTGGAAGAAGCCGGAGCGTGGTTGTAGATGGTTGCTTCTCTGACTGGAAGTGGTGTGCTGCAGGGTTCGGTGCTGGGTATGTTGTTGTTTGTCATCTGTATGATAATGTGGTTAACTGGACCAGCAAATTTGTGGACGAAACCGAGATTGGGGGTGTAGGGGACAGCGAGGGAGGCTATCGTGGCTTGCAGAGGGATCGCGTATCGGTTAGAAAAGTGGGCTGAAAATGGCAGATGGAATTTAATGCAGAGAAATGCAAAGTGTTGCACTTCAGGAGGACCAACCAGGGTAGGTCCTACACAGTGAACGGTCGGGCACTGAGGAGTGTGGTGGAACAAAGACATCTAGGAATACGGGTCCATAATTTGTTGTAAGTGGCATCATGGGTAGATAGGGTCATAAAGAAAACTATGGCACCGTGGTCTTCATGAATCAATATATTGATCCAGAGACAGAGAAGCAGTTTCAGCGACAGGTTGCTATCGATGCAATGCTCCTCAGACAGGATGAAGAGGTCAATACTCCCCAATGCCATTAGGCTTTACAATTCAACTGCCAGGAGTAAGATATGTTAAAGTGCCGGGGTTGATTGTATTTAATGTATTTAAGTAAACTACTTAAGAACTTTTTAAAAGCTATTATTAATGCTTTTTGAGAGAGTGATTTAGATGCATATCATATTTTTACTGAGTTAAGTATTGTATGTAATTAGTTTTGCTACAACAAGTGTATGGGACATTGGAAAAAATGTTGAATTTCCCCATGGGGATGAATAAAGTATCTATCTATCTATCTATCTATTGAGTACAGGAGATGGGATGTTACATTGAAGTTGTATAAGTTGTTGGGTGAAGCCTAATTTGGAGTATTGTGTGCAGTTTTGGTCACCAACCTACGGGAAAGATGTAAATAAGGTTGAAAGAGTACAGGGAGAATTTACAAGGATGTTGCCGGGTCTGGAAGACCTGAGTTATAAGGAGGTACTGAGTAAGTTAGGACTTTATTCCTTGGATTGTAATTGATTTGATGGAGGTGTACAAAATGATGAGGGGTATAAGATAGGGTAAATGCAAGCAGGCTTTTTCCACTGAAGTTGGTTGGCACTACAACCAGAGGTCATGGGTTAAGGGTGAAAGTTGAAAAGTTGCAGGGGAACATGAGGGGGAGCTTCTTCACTCTGAGGCTCGTGAGGGTGTGGAACGAGCTGCCCGCGAACGTGGCGCAGGCGGGGCTCGTTTTCAACACTTACGGGGCTTTTGGATAGGTGCATGGCTGGTAGGGGCGTGGAGGGCTATGGTCTTGGTGAATGTCGATGGGAGTAGGCAGTTTAAGTGGTTTGGGCACGGACTAGATGGGCTGAAGGGCCTGTCTCTGTGCTGTACTCTGTGACTCTGTAGGGTTGCTCTACTGTAGTGATTAGGGTTGTGTCAGATGATTCAAGAACTCTGGTAATGGAATCAGCTTCTCCCTGTGAGCATCATCTGTTTGGAGGGACAACGAACAAGTCACAGCTCAAACTGTTGCTTAGACTCATTTATGGGATGTGTGTATATTTATCGTCCATCCTTGGTTGCCCTTGAGAAGGTGATGGTGAAGCTTCTTAGCGCATTACTCTCCAGGTTTCTCTTTTTTTCATTATTTCTTTAGCCAGAGAGTGGTGGAACTCATAGCCACAGGTGGCTGAGAAGGCCAAGACAATGGGTATACTTAAGACAGAGGTTGATAGATTCTTTATTAGTCAGGGCATGAAGGGTTACAAAGAGAAGGCTGAGAGGGAAAATGATGAAATGGCGGAGCCAACTCAATGGGCCAAATAGCCTAATTCTCTTCCTAGAAGATATAACCTAGAAATCTACAGCACATTACAGGCCCTTCAGTCTACAATGTTGTTCCGACCATGTAACCTACTCTAGAAACTGCCTAGAATTTCCCTACCACATAGCCCTCTATTTTTCTGAGCACCATGTACCTATTTAAGAGTATCTTCAAAGACCCTATTGTATCCACTCCCACCACCATCGCTGGCAGTGCATTCCATGCACCCACCACTCTCTGTGTGAAAAACTTACCTCTGACATCTCCCCTGTACCTACTTCCAAGCACCTTAAAACTATGCCCCCTCGTGCTAGCCATTTCAGCCCTGGGAAAAAGCCTCTGACTATCCACACGATCAACGCCTCTCATCATCTGATACACCTCTATCAGGTCACCTCTCATCCTCCGTCACTCCAAGGAGAAAAGGCTGAGTTCACTCAACTTATTCTCATAAGGTATGCCCTCCAACCCAGGCAACATCCTTGTAAATCTCCTCTGCACTATATCTCATGGTCTTATGGTCGTGTGGTAAAAGAACTCCCACAGTGTTGTTAAGTAGATATTGGCAGGATTTTGACTCTCTGAGGTCAAAAAAAGATGGGGTACTTTATTAACCAGATCACTAAACACCCAACTTGTCCTGTCTTTGTTATGTAAATCTTGCGTATAAAGCACCTTGCTGATGTTGGACGTGTTTGTGCCTGAATTCACCCACACACGGGGCTGATCTTCCTGTTGTTTGTACCAGCTCTGAACCACTGGCTGAAATAGGATCAGAATGTGAGTCCCGGCCTTTGTTTTCCAGTAAGGAAAACAAGGAGAAAGCTGCAGAGCCAGGCACAAGCCAGCTGTGCGATTCAAAGGCTGGTCTCCGGACCGCTACTTGTGTTTCTTCTGAGTTCATGCTGAGTCTTCATGTGCTCTCCTGGGGAACTCACTGAACTCACCCCCCAACGTGTGCTGTCACAGTGAAACAATCTTGAGCCACTCCACAACATGGGGAAGACCCCTTCACAACTCACAGTGCATCTCCCTCAATTTGCAACACCTGTGTCCATCTCCTTCCCCTCGTTTCTGCAGTTACCTCTTTCTCTCTCTCTTTCAATCTTTTTATTAATATTTAGAATATTATGAATGAGATACAATTCAAATAATGGTAAGGGATTACAAATATATAGACTCCCATTATACATGAAGTAATACATAAACAATGAATAGAGCATAAGTAAGTTTCCCAAAGCATAAACCATATAGTATATATATGAACAAGGTAAGTTTAGATATTTCATAATATATAGTGTAAAAAAGAGAAAAAAAAATCTATCTAAGAAAGTTAGCTAATCTACTAATCTAGTATCAAGAAAAAGAAAAAAAACAGAAGAAAAAAAAACTTTTAAAAAGAGAAAAAAAAAGGGCTGTTCATAGTATCTCACGAGTATACATAAACATCCATGACGTCAACTCCGATCCTCTCAACATACATACGATTAAAGCTGAAAAAAAAACCAATAAGCCCGGCACAGGGCCATTACATCATATGAAAATATTGAATAAATGGTCTCCATATCTTTTCAAATTTAATAGAAGTATCAAATACAGCACTTCTAATTTTTTCTAAATTTAGACATAACATAGTTTGAGAAAGCCAATGAAATACCGTGGGAGGATTAATTTCCTTCCAATTCAACAAAATAGATCTTCTAGCCATCAAAGTGAGAAAAGCAATCATTCGACAGGCGGAAGGAGATAAGTGAAGTAAGTCCATCATCGGTAAACCAAAAATTGCGGTAATAGGATGGGGTTGTAAATCAATGTTCAATACCGCCGAAATAATATCAAAAATATCTTTCCAATATTTTCTCAAAAGTGGACATGACCAAAACATATGAGTTAAAGAAGCGATTTCTAAATGACATCTGTCACAAATAGGGTTTATATGAGAATAAAAATGAGCTAATTTATCCTTGGACATATGGGCCCTATGTACAACCTTAAATTGTAATAATGAATGTTTGGCACATATAGATGATGTATTAACTAATTTAAGAATTCTATCCCAATTCTCAATAGGAATAATAAGATTAAGTTCTCTTTCCCAATCATTTTTGGTCTTATCAAAGGGCGCTGAACGTATCTTCATAATTATATTATAAAGTTTTGATATAAGCCCTTTTTGAAAAGGGTTTAATTCAAACAAACTTTCCAAAGTATCTGAAGACAGAGAATTTGGGAACGAAGGAAGTACCGTACTTAAAAAATGCCTAACCTGTAAGTATCTAAAAAAATGAGATCTAGGCAAATTATATTTATTAGCTAGTTGCTCAAAGGACATAAAACAGTTGTCCAAAAATAAGTCGGAAAATCTTAATAATCCCTTAGTTTTCCAAGCCAAAAAAGCATGATCTATAATTGAGGGAAGGAAAAAACAATTAGATACAATAGGACTATTTAACATGAATTGAGTCAACCCGAAAAATTTCCGAAATTGAAACCATATACGTAAGGTATATTTAACTATCGGGTTGTCAATTCGCTTCGGCAGTTTAGAAAGAGCAAAAGGGAGAGATGTCCCTAAGATAGAACCCAGAGCATAAGCAGAAACCGATTTGGTTTCCAAACTCACCCAATGAGGGCCAAAAGGACCATCCCATTCTTTCAACCAACATATCAAATATCTAATATTAACTGCCCAATAATAAAATCTGAAATTAGGTAATGCCAACCCACCATCCTTCTTTGTCTTCTGTAAGTATATTTTACCTAACCTGGGATTTTTATTCTGCCATATATATGAAGAAATTTTTGAATCAACATTAGTAAAAAAGGATTTCGGAATAAAAATTGGTACCGCTTGAAAAACATATAAAAATTTAGGTAAAATAACCATCTTAATAGCATTAATCCTACCTATCAGAGATAAAGATAATGGTGACCACTTAGTAAACAAACCTTTAATCTGATCAATTAAGGGTAAAAAATTAAACCGATACCTCTTTCTAAATTTAATGAAATCCACACTTTCTGCACCAAATAAGTTTGAATGTCTGAATTGTACTGTTACCCTTTAGGAGTTCTGCCAGACTGGTCATGAGTTCTGTCAGTTTTCATGACTCTCCTATTCAATTGATGTCTAAGACATAATTTCCTATCCTGCACAGAGGGTAAAAACAATGAACATTTAGTCTGCTGGTCCTGGAGTCAGGGGAATTCGGGCAAGCAGCATGTTGTGTTGTAACATCAAGACAGCAAGCTGTTTTTCTCCCCTCTCGCTGTAGTAGAAGCATAGAAAACCTACAGCACAATACAGGCCCTTCAGCCCACAAAGCCGTGCTGAACATGTCCCTACCTTAGAAATTACTAGGCTTACCTATAGCCCTCTATTTTTCTAAGCTCCATGTGCCTATCCAAAAGTCTCTTAAAAGATCCTGTAGTGTTCTTGCACAGGTGTAAAAACTCTGAACTAAAGACCAAGTATAAACCGGAGTCAATGAGGCACGATCCCAGTAAGATTAACCGTTTACTGTTCACTCTTCCACATTAACATATGGTGAAAACTGTTGATAGAACAATACAAAATATATACAGTATTTGTTTCCTTCTTGGCATAGCATTTACATCATAAATACTTGTAAAAGTAAAACTACAAACTATATTACATTCAAGTACAACATACAGTCAGAATCTACCTACGCCATCGACTGGCTTTAAATGCACTTCAACACAAACTATCCGCAACTCTTTAAATAACAAAGAACATAAACTTTATCAGCCGTCATTACTTTTAACAGAATCAGCATTAAAATTTTTACTTCAACATATCGATTATCTTATGAATTTACGGCGTTGCTTCTATGATGTTTCTAGTGCATCGAAAGAAAACTTTTCTCGCGCTGATCCTGCACACACAAGCCCCCGCCTTCCCATTTCTCCAAACCGGTATTTTCCCACAAGACACGGCGAAACCGGGTATGATGTCATCGCATGCCGCGATATATCACAGATGAGTTTACCTTCAACAACCTTATCTTTAACTAGAAAACGATTACAAATGAATTACTAAAGCGAAAATATAATAAACTAAATTAATGCCTTAAGGGCAACACAGACCCTATCGTATCCGCCTCCACCAAAGTTGCTGGCGGCCCATTCCACGCACTCACCACTCTCTGATGAAGAAACTTACCCCTGCCATCTCCTCTGTATCTACTCTCCAGCACCTTAAACCTGTGTCCTCTTGTGGCAACCATTTCAGCCACACGATCAATGCCTCTCGTCATCTTATACACCTCTCTCAGGTCACCTCTCATCCCCCTTCACTCCAAGGAGAAAAGGCTGAGTTCACTCAACCTTTTCTCATAAGGCATGCTCCCCAATCCAGGCAACATCCTTGTAAATCTCCTCCGCACCCTTTCTATGGCTTCCACATCCTTCTTGTGGTGAGGTGACCAGAACTGAGCACAGTACTCCAAGTGGGGTCTGACCAGGGTCCTATATAGCTGCAACATTACCTCTTGGCTCTTAAACTCAATCCCATGATTAATGAAGCCCAATGCACCATATGCCTTCTTAACCACAGAGTCAACCTGCGCAGCTGCTTTGAGCGTCCTATGGACTCGGACCCCAAGATCCCTCTGATCCTCCATACTGCCAAGAGTCTTACCAAACGATGCCTCTTCACTAGTGAGAGAGAGAGAGCCTAATTGAGATGTTGAAGTGTTGGGATGGACAGAAAATTTTGATGGACTCTCGATCATAGTCTCTGGGGGCTTTGCTATTGCTTGGGTGGTGGGGAGGGGGTTGCTGCTTTCGGTGGAGCAAGTGGGGTGAGGGGGAGGGTTGATGCTTTGTTGCTGCTTGTGCTTGTGATTGTAATGTTTTTCCGTCATTCATTCTTTGGGCTTTGTTTCTGTCTGTTTCGTGGATGTCTGTGAAGAGTACAAATTTTAGGTGGTGTACTCATACTTCCTCTGAGATTATCTTGAACCAATGAACCGTTCCTCTTTGGCTTTGTAAAGTTGATGCTAGTACGCCTGTCCATGACTGAATCTCTATGAAAATCAATCCAGTGGCGTTTATATTGTGCTAAGGTGTGAGATGTGTGATGTTGCTTATGATTAAGGTGTTGGTCTAGTGATCTGAAGGTCGCTAGTTCGAGCCTCAGCTGAGGCAGCATGTTGTGTCCTTGAGCAAGGCACTTAACCACACGTTGCTCTGCCACGACACTGGTGCCAAGCTGTATTGGCCTTTGCCCTTTCCTTGGACAACATCGGTGGCGTGGAGGGGGGAGACTTGCAGCATGGGCAACTGCTGGTCTTCCATACAACCCTGCCCAGGGCGCAGACAACATCGAAATCGATGGACAGCTGAAGAAGAAGAACTCAAGTGTGATGAAACATAGAGTATCCAACAAAGTCTTCTCAGCCGAAAGGTCAGCATTGAGAACCAGGGAATCGCATTGAAGATCAGATGTGCCTGGGTGCAGTGGATCAAGTTTCACTCCATGGTTAGTTTAGTTGACAGCGTAAAGAGAAACCGTCTGGCACTGGGGCAGAGGTGAGTCACGACTGCTTCAGGCTGCCAACTCCCTTTGACTGCTCAAGCCTCCACAGTTTAACGATTCACTTCTGAGACACTGCTGTGCCTGACATGTGGGAAGAAAATAATGAGGAGAATTAAAAATAAACTTTTATTTGTTTTTTTATGAGCACGCTGGTTTCATTCATTATAAAATTATTGACCATGGATAAAATGTAGTTTGACTGATAATCAGGTAACAATTTTTTTTAAATAAAAATTCTCACTGACAGTGGAAGACCATAAGATATAGGAGCATGAGGCCATTTGGCCCATCAAGTCTGCTCCAACATTTCATCATGGCTGATCCTATTTTCCTCTCAGCCCTGATCTCCTGCCTTCTCCCCATAACCCTTCTTGTCTTAACCAATCAAGAATCTATCAACCTCTGCCTTAAATACACATAAAAACTTGGCCTCCATAGCTGCCAATGGCAATGAATTCCACAGATTCACTACTCTCTGGCTAAAGAAATTTCCCCTCATCTCTGCTGTAAAAGGGTATTCTGAGGCTGTGTTCTATGGTCCTGGATTTTGCCATCAAAGGAAACATCTCCACATCCATTCTATCAAGGTCTTTTACCATTCAGTGGTTTCAATTAGGGCACTCCTCAGCTGGAGTCAATAAGAATGAACATGAAGTTATGAATGGTTAGTGGTTGTAGGCATAATTATGGGCAAGAGATGTTCTGATTTAACTTCCAAGAACATGTATAAGAAAAGTTGTCATTCCCTTTACCCGCCAATTCTTTTTCCTTCTTGGGCCCTTAGTTCCCGGTGGAGCATAGACCATCGATGTTCTCCAGTCTTCATGGTCCAGTGTCGATGGTATGGTTGGAATTCATCAATGTTTCTGCAATCCGTTGTATCCACTGCACAGGGGATTGGCCTATGCAGCTTCTCCAGAGCCCTGTGGGCCGTCCTGACCCAATTCCACCTCTCGTGTCGAGAACGTAGGGTTGGACTTTGAGAGGCATATGCGTCAATGGCCGGTGGTACAACCTCGGCTATCAGGAAGTAGCACAATGGAGTCAGACCATAACGGAAATTACAAACAGAAGACATTTATAACGTTACAGTTAAGTTAAGGGGAAAAAGGGGGGATGTGTGGTGTTGTAGTGTTGGCTGCAGAACTGGAGAGAGAGACAGTGGGAGTGGGTCTGGCCTTGTTTTTAAGCAGTCCCCAGCAGGTGCCAGCAATGAAAGGGTGTTTGTTTGCATTGGAACTGCACCACAGGTTAAAGAGGAAACACAGACCAGGAACAGTACAGGGCATAACACTAATGCAAATGCACCAAGCAGAATGGTCTTCAATTCTTGCTTTGGTCAAAGCAATGACCAGCAGTGGCTTATTATATCCCTCTTCACTCTCTATGACCATTCCTTATGTATTTTCTGCTAGCTCATTTCCATTCTATTGCTCAGTTACTCCTTTCAGCCAACCCTTATTTACAGCCGAGAGACAGCCAAGAGATTAATTGTCAAGTTCATAGTATCGATACCTCATAAATTCTGCAGTTTCCCATGAATGGCATGAGATCAAGGAGAACAGGGTCATGCTACCATCAGGGAGGAGGTACAGAAGCCTGAGGGCACACACTCAACGATTCCGGAGCATTTCTGCCCCTCTGCCACCCTTTTTCTGATTGGACAGTGAACTACCTCACTACTTTTTTTCATTTCTATTTTTGCACTATTTATCTAATTTAACTATCTTACATACCTACTGTAACTCACTCTGTTTCTATTATCATGAATTGCATTGTACTGCTGCCGCAAAAACAACAAATTTCACGACATATGCTGTTGATATTAAACCTAATTCTGATTCAGACTCTGATGGCAGCAGTGTAAATTCACTATGTATTTTTAACCATACATAATTTATGATGAAGAAATGTCATCTTGACTTGCATGTGACAGGTGTTTTCTGAGTCTGAAGTACTGAGCTTACAGCTGCCCTCTGGTACTGTGCATTGACATTTTAAATGCGATTCTGGGGAAATGTGGCATTGCTGCCTTTTGTTTTGGATGCATCGCTCCATAGAAGTCTGGGTCGCAAGTTCAAGTTGATGCACGAGTCTTGTCACGCAACACAGAAGAGGGCGAGGGAACTTGGCCAGCGTTCCTTCCTCAAATGGCACTGCCAAAGCAAGCATTGCCCTGTCTGGGTGTAGACAAACTCTGCACCCTTCAAGGAGGGCTGCCACAGGAAAGCAGCATTCTTTACCAAGGAGCCCCATCCAGACCTCTGCACCAGGTTCAGGAACAGTTCATACTCTTGAACCATCAGGCTCCGGAACCAGCGTGGATAACTTCACTCACCTCAGCTCTGAACTGATTCCACAACCTAGACTCACTTTCTAGGACTCCACAGCGCAAGATCTCAGAATTATTTACATATTTACTTAATTTGTATTTGCACAGATTGTCCTCTTTAGCACGTCGGTTGTTTGTTAGTCTTTGTTTATGTGCCGTTTTTCATTTATTCAATCATATTTCTCTGTTCTGCTGTGAACGCCTGCAAGAAAATAAATGGCATAGTAACCTATACGTACTTTGACAATAAATTTACTTAGAACTTCGAAATTAGTTACTATATTTTGCAAGTGTTAATAACATAATTCTCAATCCTATCTGGGCCCAACTTGTATGCAATTAGCTTTCAAAGTCTGAAGAAACGCTCCATCTTTGGAAACTCAGCTGAGACTCGAAAAGCAAGCTTTAAAATCCAAAAAGGCAAGAGGGAGTTACTTTGTGGCTCTCAGAGGCTGGCGTCTGGACAGGGGAAGGGAGGGGGGAGGGGGGTTTCTGGCAGCATCCACCTTGAGGGAGATAGTTCCGGGTCTGCACGCTGACCGAAAGAAATGTTTGCCTTACAGTGCTTTGAAAAAGTATTCAGTCCCCACAACTATTCTCCCATTTTACTGTCTTATTTTCTGAATTTAAAATATATTCAAGTGGGATTTTTTGACCTAACCTCCAAAATGTTGTGCATCATGTCAAATCAAAAGAAAATTTCCTAAACCTGTCATCAATTTACTAAAAACTTAAAAAACCAAAATTGTGAGGCTGAAAGGGTATTCACCCCCTTTGTAATTAATATGCTAACTGTCATACTGTACATGACCTTACCAACTCACCCAGCTTCTTGATGTAGAAAATTGGAGGATCACCTGAATAAATACCCCCTCTCTCTGTAAGGTCCAACAGTATGGTAGATTTTCAACAGACCAAACCAAAATGAAGACAAAACAGCATTCAAGACATGTCAGACTAGTGGGGTACTGCAAGGCTCAGTGCTGGGACCCCAGTTGTTTACAATATATATTAATGATTTAGACGAGGGAATTAAATGCAGCATCTCCAAGTTTGCGGATGACACAAAGCTGGGAGGCGGTGTTAGCTGTGAGGAGGATGCTAAGAGGATGCAGGGTGACTTGGATAGGTTAGGTGAATGGGCAAATTCATGGGAGATGCAATTTAATGTGGATAAATGTGAGGTTATCCACTTTGGTTGCAAGAACAGGAAAACAGATTATTATCTGAACGGTGGCCGATTAGGAAAAGGGGAGGTGCAACGAGACCTGAGTGTCATTGTACACCAGTCATTGAAAGTGGGCATGCAGGTACAGCAGGCAGTGAAAAAGGCAAATGGTATGATGGCATTCATAGCAAGAGGATTCGAGTACAGGAGCAGGGAGTTTCTACTGCAGTTGTACAAGGCCTTGGTGAGACCACAGCTGGAGTATTGTGTGCAGTTTTGGTCCCCTAATCTGAGGAAAGACATTCTTGCCATAGAGGGAGTACAAAGAAGGTTCACCAGATTGATTCCTGGGATGGCAGGACTTTCATATGAAGGAAGACTGGATCGACTAGGCTTATACTCACTAGAATTTAGAAGATTGAGGGGGGATCTTATTGAAACGTATAAAATTCTAAAGGGATTGGACAGGCTAGATGCAGGAAGCTCGTTTCCGATGTTGGGGAAGTCCAGAACGAGGGGTCACAGCTTAAGGATAAAGGGGAAGCCTTTTGGGACGGAGATGAGGAAAAGCTTCTTCACACAGAGAGTGGTGAATCTGTGGAATTCTCTGCCACAGGAAACAGTTGAGGCCGGTTCATTGGCTATATTTAAGAGGAAGTTAGATATGGCCCTTGTGGCTAAAGGGATCAGGGGGTATGGAGAGAAAGCAGGTACAGGGTTCTGAGTTGGATGATCAGCCATGATCATACTGAATGGCGGTGCAGGCTCAAAGGGCCGAATGGCCTACTCCTGCACCTATTTTCTATGTTTCTATGTCAGGGAAATGATAGCAGGGAAGCACAAATCTGGGGAAGGGTACAAGATCATCTCAAAGGCACTGAACGTACCTTGGACCTCAGTGCAGTCCATTGTGAAACAATGGAAAAAAATATGAAACCATAGCTCCACTGCTTAGGTCAGGCCACTCCTCTAAACTCAGCCACTGAGAGGCTACGGTGAGGCCAACAGTCATTATGACTGAGCTGCAGAAGTCAGTGGCTGCAACTAGAGCTGAAGTCTCCAAGGGCTTGTTCAAAAGGGGTATTCATGGAGGAGTGGGAAGCCCTGGCTAAAAGAAATAGCATATCATTGCCTATGAAGACTTTGTAAAGAATCACTTTGAAGTTACTGCTGTTGTTGTGTGAATGAAATTACCAGAGAGAATTACTGGTAGATACAAAGCAGCTTCTTTATTTGACAAAACAGGGATCAGCAGGCATCATATGGAGATTTTTTCGGTGGAAAGGTCTGCTGGCCCAACGTGGCATTCGATATTTTATGTGCCAAACATCAAAGGACAACTCCATATTTACAATGTGTGGACAATGCTTTCTTTGAAACGACATACAACCTTCACGCCTCCTGATTCACATCCATACCACAGACACCCAAATGAATTTTAATCAGCATTGTCTGGACGGGAATTCACGGCTTTTAGGAACACATTGTTCAGAGCTGCAGAATACATTTTCAGGTGTGAAGACTGGTAGCCAAAGTTAATTGCTAACATATATGTCCTAAACCCAAAAATCACTCTGACATTGCAAAGATGTTGAAAGAGGTCTTCTGGTTGCATAAGACTGAAGTGGAAGTTTTTGGCCTTTAACATTAAGCAGTACGTGTGGCATAAATCCAATACTGGGCTTCAGCCAGGTAACACCATCCCTACTGTAAAGTATATCGGAGGTAGCATCATGCTATGGGGATGCTTTTTTGGCAGCGGGAACTGGAAATCTGGTCAGAATTGATGGGAAGATGGATGCTGCTAAATACAGAGAGATCCTGGATTAAAACCTGCCGGCCTCTGCCAGAAAGCTTAAACTGAGGAGGAAGTTTGTCTTTCGACGGGACAATGACCTGAAGCACACTGCCAGTGCAACCACGGAGTGGCTTCAAGTGAAGAAAATCGATGTCCTTGAGTGACCCAGTCATAATCCTGATCTCAACCCGATCAAGTGTCTCTGGCAAGGCCTCAAGCCCATCACCACTACCCAACTAACTTGGCACAGCTTGAGCAGTTTTGTCAGGAGGAATGGGAAAACCTTGCTTCATCATGTTGCTCATAGAGACTTATCCAAAAAGACTTCTGACTGAAATAGTTGCAAGAGATGGTTCAACTAACTGCTGAGCAAAGGTGGATGAATTCTTTTGAACTGCTGACATTTCAGTTTTTGAATTTTTCGTTTATTTTTCATGCTCTACAATTTTTGGGGGATCTACTGTAAAAAAATAGTATGTAACTCACAGATGAAAATTCTCAGTTAAATTGATCAAAATCCCTGGTTGTAATGCTGCTCATTTATGCGAACAAAGGGTTGGGGGATGAATACTTTTACTAGTCACTGTATGTCTGTGAGACAGCAAGGCATGAGGATAACCTGTAATGTAGGAGACCCATCGAGCTTGGCTGTGAGTTGACAATACTTGGAAAGTAATCGCCTGTGAAAAGCCCTGGGAACACCCAAAAGACGTGGGAGGCTGCTTATAAGTCAAAGTTATTTCTTAGCTTATTATACGTTGTTGCAATGGCAAAATGTGATTCCATTTTGCCGCTGACTTTTGGTTTTTGGATACCTTTTATTCTGCAGACCTTTGTGCAACAGTGTGAAATCGTTGACCAGAACAGTGTGCAGCTCTAGGCCGCAGTAGAATTGAAAGAATTCATTTGGGCGGTGCATCCTTCAAAATATGTTCAAGCATTTTGACGTGGATGCTGAGAAATTGCTCGAATGGATCCGAGATCGATTCCACTTATCTGGCAGAATTGCCAAGGCATAGAAGTAGACTGGGAGTAGCTAGATGGGTTTCCGGGAAAGCGGTGACACAATCAGATGCAGCTGCCTCTTTGGGTCCAACCAAAGGTGTAATAGCTCTTCCCTTTGTCTTTTTCACAGTGCTCCTGTATTTGTTAGTTGCCACTTATCTGGACAACCCACAGAGATTCAGGAACAGCTTCTTCCCCTCTGCCACCCAATTCCTAAATGGACATTGAACTCATGAACACAATCTCACTTTTTTAATAATTATTATTTCTATATATTTGCATGATTTTTAATCTACATATACTGTAATTGATTTACTTATTTATTTTTCCTCCTATATTATGTATTGCATTGAACTTCTGCTGCTAAGTTAACAAAAGTTCATGATAGGGTCTTTTAGGAGACTCCTGGACAGGTCCATGGAGCTCAGAAAAATAGAGGGCTATGGGTAAGCCTAGTAATTTCTAAGGTAAGGACACATTTGGCACAGCTTTGTGGGCTGAAGGTCTGTATCGTGATGTAGGTTTTCTATGTTTCTGTGACACATGCTGGTGATAATAAACCAGATTCTGAGTTGTTAAGACCTTGTTCTTTCTGTTTAATCTTGTCAAGTTTATTATGACTGGTACAGGTTTTCAGTGTACGGTGATTATTTAAAGTGGTGTGTGTGTGTGTGTGTGTGTGTGTGTGTGTGTGTGTGTGTGTGTGTGTGTGTGTGTGTGTGTGTGTGTGTGTGTGTGTGTGTGTGTGTGTGTGTGTGTGTGTGTGTGTGTGACACGCTGAAGGTCAGGTGGAGTTCCGATGGATGAATTCTTGTTTCTGCTTCAATATGGGAATTTATCATTCCTCCGCAGTTGGGCTCAGTCTTTTTTCAGCCCACATCATGATGATTAAGACCTGCAGGTCTAACCCCCTGCTGATTTATTCGATAGCGGTGGAGCTAGACTCATTGCCCGCTGTACTGCAGCCTGCTTCGCCCCCCCCAGGGAAGAAGGCTTCAGAGGCAGTGGGCAGAGCACGGTCCAGCGATGATTGCTTTGGACGTTTCTGTTGTAATCTCAGGAACCTGTTGGGCATTGGCAAAGTAGAATACAGCGAGGATGATTCACTGGCTCATTGGCGAGACCAATGGTCTCGTTGTCTTGGTAGTTGCGTGGGCAAGTGCCTCATTCCTTGGGTTTGCCTGTATTCCGTACTGAGTTGAGGGTGAACCTCCTGTTGGTGCTGCCCTCCAGTGTTCGCTCAGTAGAAGACAAGCTGGAAAGCGTCTGCATCTGCACCTGAGCGAGATGAGAACTGCTTTGGCCATGTTCTTGTGGTAACATGGCTCCTTCCATGCATCATCAGTCTACAGGCCATGACACTCAGGGACTTGGGGTATATATTATTTGTAACTTTATGTTTCTCTGCTATTATAATTAGATGTGCCTTGTGCTGTGTGTGACTGCAGGTAACGTGTTTTGCACCTTGACCCCAGAGGGTTTCATTTGGCTACATTCACGTGCATGGTTGAATGACAACTAAACAAGTTTGCGTTAAAAAATTGGCTTCCATTGGGTTTGTTTTACACCCAAAAGCCAATTTCATGTATGCAAAATATAATTTGCTTTGAGAACCAGAATAGGACTGAAGGGCCGAATGGCTATCATCACTGTGATTAAGAAATATGAATATCATAGTTGCTAGCTATGGCTAACAGTTAAAACACCAGATTGCCCATAAGATAAATATACTTAAACAGGCTTGCTCGGGTATCTTGCTAATAAAAGACTTTCCTCTTAAGAAAATGCCTAACCATGGCCAAGATGATCTCCTGTCTAAAGTTCTCCTGGTGGTCCGAACTCACCTGGTCATATCCCTTGAAGAAAGGTGACACTGACAGGGCATGGAGCGAGAGTGTGTGGAAGTAGGCGAGCAACATCCAAATATATCTGCAGAGAGTGGGTATAAAAAGAAAGCTGGTAGTTAAATCTGAGGCTTTTCTCAGGTGGTTGACAAGGGCTGGAAGGTGTTGGTTACTAACGACAGACCAATTACCTCAGTGAGATAGAAAACGGAATTGGGTGAGTAAAGAAAACAGAAACCCAAAAGGAACACCTGATTTATGGGTCTGAGGATCAGAGCTGAATTGTAGAATGGATTGAAGTGTCACTTGTGCACTGTATTTGCGATTGGTTTATTAAGTAAGCTGCTGGAACCAATACGGTTGAATTGGACTTGAGAATCTCGGTGCACAGTTACTTACGCTCAGCGGCCACTGTATTCGGTACCTCCTGTATCTAATAAACTGCCGACTGAGTGGTCTTCTGCTGCTGTAGGCCGTCCACGTCGAGGTTCAGTGACGCCCTTCTGCTCACCACTGTCGTAACGCGTTTCGGTTACTGTTGCCTTCCAGTCACTACGCTCTGTCCGCCAGAGAAAGCAGGATCTCCCAGTGGCCACACATTTTAATTCCACGTCCCATTTCCATTCTGATATGTCAATCCATGGCCTCTTCTACTGTCAAGATGAAGCCACACTCAGGTTGGAGGAACAACACCTTATATTCCGTCTGGGTAGCCTCCAACCTGATGGCATGAACATTGATTTCTCTAACTTCTGTTAATGTCTCTCCTCCCCTTCTTACCCCATCCCTTATTTATTTATCTATCTATCTATTTATTTATTTATTACTCCCCCCTTCTTCTTCTTTTCCCTCTCTCTTTTGGCTCTCTGTGTCCCTCTCAAAATCACTCTTTGCCTACTCTCCATCTCCCTCTGGTGCTCCCCTCCCCCTGTCTTTCTCCCTAGGCCTCCTGTCCCCTGATCCTTTCCCTTCTCCAGTTCTGTATCCCTTTTGCCAATCACCTTTCCAGCTCTTAGCATCATCCCTCCCCCCCGTCTTCTATCATTTCAGATCTCCCACTTTCAAATCTCTTACTATCTCTTCTTTCAGTTAGTCCTGACGAAGGGTCTCGACCCGAAACGTTGACTGTGGCTTCTTCCTATAGATGCTGCCTGGCCTGCTGTGTTCCACCAGTATTTTGTGTGTGTTGCTCACTGGGTGTTCTTTTTTTTTTTGTTTTTCACACCATTCCCCGTAAACTCTAGAGACAGTTGTGTGTGAAAATCCCAGGAGATCCCAGCAGTTTCTCAAAGCACCCCTTCTGGCACCAAGAATCACTCCCGGTCACTGGGATCATATTTCTTCCCCATTCTGGGGTTTGGCCTGAACAACAACTGAGCCTCCTGACTGTGTCGGCATGCTTGTATGCATTGAGTTGCTGCCACATGATTGGCTGATGAGACATTTGCATTAACGAGCAGCTTTACAGGTGTAGCAAATAAAGTGACCGCTGGGTGTATCTTCCATTCCATAATAGAGCAAGAATCCAACTCGTAAGAGTAGAGAAGTACATAGCTAATGTGCAAATTCTGTAAAGTATTTGAATTTCTGTTAGCCATTGGGGAGATCATCTGAGTTATTTTTATTTGAGTGCTAAGACGTGGGCAGAGCTCATGTGTTTGATTGTACCTTTGGGGGTCTTTTGGGATCCTGTTGAAGATAACCTATGATGTCCTTACCTTGACTTAGAGTCACAGAGTCTCAGAGAAGTACGGCACAGACCCGTTTAAACCGCCGACTCCCACTGGCCTCCATACCCCTCCCACCCATGTACCTACCCAAACTTCTCTTGAACATTGAAATTGAGCTTGTGGGGGAGGAACAACACACACAAAATGCTGGTGGAACACAGCAGGCTAGGCAGCATCTATAGGAAGAAGCCACAGTCAACGTTTCGGGTCGAGACCCTTCGTCAGGACTAACTGAAAGGAAAGATAGTAAGAGATTTGAAAGTAGTGTGAGGGTTTCGCATTTCCCCCTCCCCCCACTACTTTCAAATCTCTTACTATCTTTCCTTTCGGTTAGTCCTGACGAAGGGTCTCGGCCCAAAACATCGACATTGCTTCTTCCTATAGATGCTGCCTGACCTGCTGCGTTCCACCAGCATTTTGTGTGTGTTGTTTGAATTTCCAGCATCTGCAGATTTCCTCGTGTTGTGGGGGAGGAGGAGTGTCAATGATTTGCTGCTGCTGGTGCATGGGAGGGGGGAAATGGGGGGGGGTCTTTGAGGCTCTAACGTTTTTACTGTCAATCATACTTTGGGGCACTCTTCTGTTTTCATGGATGTCTGTGAAGAACAAGAATTTCAGGATGTATATTGTATATATTCTCTGATATTAAATGGAACTATTGAAACTATTGCATGCACCACTTGTGCTGACAATTCCACACTCTCACGACCCCGGACTGAATAAGTTTCCCTTAATGTTCCTCCTAAACATTTCACCTTTCACCTTTAACCCATGACCTGGAGTTGTAGTCCCACCCAACCCCAGTGGTAAAAGCCTGCTTGGATTTACCCTATCTGTACCCCTCATAATTGTGCCTATCTCTATCAAATCTCCTCTCAGTCTTCTACTTTCCAAGGAATAAGGTCCTAACCTATTCAATCTTCCCATATAACTCAGGTCCTCCGGAACTGGCTACATGGTTGTAAATTTCCTCTGTACTCTTTCAACCTTATTTTCACCTTTCCTGTAGGTAGGTGACCAAAAACTGCACACCAGTAGGCCTCACCACTGTCCGATATAACTTCAACATGACATTCCATCTCCTGCACTCAATACTTTGATTTATGAAGACCAGCAACAATTATACCTGCAGATTAGTCACGGGGTGTCGGTGTCAATGAGCATTGGTTACCGTGCTCAGCAGGATTTGGTTGTACAACCAAGACCCTGGGTTCCTCCCTGTGGCCATGACCTAACTGCATTGGCCGATCAAGCCGCTGGGGAAATTCTGTTGTCACCCTCAAATGGCACGGAGAAGCTTCAGTTTTTGGAGCTGAGGGAGGCATGCTTAACGCCCACTGGATCCAGGGAAAGGGCCCTCAAGCCACTGGATCTGGGGGTGGATGCACAAGGGCCACTGGATCCAGGGGAGGGATGCTTAAGAAGCGCTGTATAAAGAGGAAGGAATGTTTGGAGGTCACCAGATCCAGTGAAAAAAGTACTTCAGGGCTGCCAGATCCAAGGGAGATGAAACGGTTTACAGTACTGCTGTATTTTCTCACAGACAGAGTGTGGGGGATGCATGGAACATCCTGCTTGAGGAGGCAGATACATTAGGGACATTTACGACGCTGTTAGATAGGCTAGTGGATGATAGAACAATGGTGGGCTATGTAGGAGGGAAAGGTTAGATTGAGCGCTGGTCAGTTGAAACATCAGCAGAACATCGTAGGTCGAAGACCCTGTACTTTGCTGCAGTTTTTGATGTTCTATAGTACCGTATGGAAGTCTTAGGCACATATATATGTAGCTAGGGTGCCTAAGACCTTTGCACAGTACTGCAGTAACTTTATGTATTACAGTGTACTGCTGCAAAAAAAGCAAAGTTCATGACATATGGGAGTGATGATAAACCTGATTCTGATATGGGACTCTATCGTGGACTGAGAGTGGGAAGGGGGGCAGGGAGACGGAATCATGGTTGGGAAAAGGGGAAGGGAGAGGGAAGCACCAGAGACACATTCTGAAATGATCAATAAACCAATTGTTTGGAATCAGATGACCTTGCCTGGTGTCTCAGGGCCGGGTGTATCTACACCAGTGCCACCCCCTCCCTTGGCACTCCTGCTCTGCCACCTGACCCACACCCCTCCCGCGGCACTCCACCCTCGCCATTCCCAACGTCCTGTGCTCCTTCCAGATTGACAAACTTGCTTTCCACACAATGTTAACAAAAGTCTGCAGAAGTCTTATATATTCATATATATATATTTATATGTGTGCCTGAGACTGTTGCATAGCACTGCGTGTACCAAAATGCAATGGAAGAAATTAGTTTTGCTTTGTGTCCTTACAGATCAGTTTATCACATCAGTTCCTCGGGGTAGTGTAGATGAGAAATAAAAACAGATTGCAGACTAAAGTGTTCCAACTACAGAGTGAAGAGTGAGCAGACAATAGGTGCAAGACCATGACAAGGTAGATAATGAAGGTCAAGAGTCCATCTCATTGTACAAGGGGACCGTACTGGAGGGCCACCACACCCAATTAAAACCGGGGAGACTTTCAAGGGTCACAGGATCTGGGGATAGAGCTGTGAGAGGTTGCTGGATTAGGGAGAGGGGCTGTCAAGATCCACTGGGTGCCTGAGCAGGGATAGATAATTTCAATCACCACTACTCTGATCTAATTTAATGACCTACAGACTCACTTTCCTGGACTCTTTAAAAATCATCCCATGTTACTTCACTCCTGATGAAGGGTTTCGGCCCGAAACGTCGTCACTACCTCCTCCCATAGATGCTGTCTGGCCTGCTGAGTTCTGCCAGCATTTTGCGTTTTTATTTTTTCTTTAAAAATCATATTTATTAATTTGCAGAGATTTTCAGGGCACACCAGGGCCACTGCATGGGATGCAAAAGTACACTTAATATCAGAGAAATCTTTACAATATACATCCTGAAATTCTTTTTCTTCGCAAGCAGCCACGAAAACAGAGGAGTGCCCCAAAGAATGAATGACAGTTAAATGTTAGAACCCCAAAGCCCCCCCCCACAGCTCCCCCTCCCATGCATAAGCAGCAGTAAAGCAACGATCCCCTTTCCCTCACTAGCAAAAAACCATCGGTGACCCCCACCGGGCACTCAAGCGTGCAGCAAAGACACAGACTTGCAGTTACCCCAAAGACTACTCGTTCACCCGGTATTCAACATACCACAGGCTCTCTCTCTCTAATAAGGGAAAAAGAGGTGTCCCTGTTTCACAGCGTGAGGGGAGACATAACAAACAACTCGCTGATTGACGATGTTAAAAGTCCATTGCGTCGCTTTTTCCGAGCTCTGCATTGCATTGTTTGGAAACACCAATTCCTAGGAAGAGAAAAGGCTACTGAAAGCAGTGGATCCAGACCAGTCCATCACTGGCAAAACCCACCCCACCATTAAGTGCACCTTGTTGGAGAACTGCCAGAAGAGAGCAGCCGCCGTTATCAAAGGCCCCCACCATCCAGACCTTACTTCCTTCCTGCTACCGCCATTGAACTGAGGGTACAGAAGCCTTAAGTCTCAGACCACCAGGTTCGAAGAGAGTTATTAACCTTCAACCATCAGACACCTGAGCAGGCGTAGATAATTTCAATCACCACTATTCTGAACTAATTCCATGATCTACAGACTCACTTCCTCGGACTCTTTAAAACCGATTTTTTGTTTTATTCACACAGTTTGTCTTCATTTACACATTGCCTGTCAGTCAGTCTTTTACTATGTATATTTCTTCTGTAAATTCTGTTTCCCTCCCCCCCCCCCCCCCCCCCCCGTGAATGCTTGCAAGAAACTGAACCTCCAGGTATTATATGGTAATAGATACGTACTTTAAACTCTGCATTCCCATGGATTTGCAGATCAGGATGGAACTACAGCAAAATTCGGTTGTGCTAGAAAGCAGGGGTGTCAAACTCATTTTAGGTCACGGGCCGGATTGAGCAAAATGCAGCTTCATGCGGGCCGGATCAGTCGGACGCGTGCGAACGCAGCTTTCGTTGCCTCCGTTTTTTCAGCCTGCTCTCACGTGTCTCAGTCTCTGCTATAACTACAAAGTGTTTCACTTTACAAATTCCGTTTCTTATGAAGAAGACTGCCGAGCAAGACTGCCAAATAAACACTAAAAACCCTGAAAACCTGGTACCTGAATAAACTCAGCATTAGCCATATCATACGCCATAGGCGCTTCGATTACTGGGGCCAGCTTTAATAGTAATTAGATATTATCTCGCGGGCCAAAGATAATTCCACCGCGGGCCAGATTTGGCCCGCGGGCCTTGAGTTTGACATATATGTGCTAGAGGCTCCTTGGGTCCTGGTGAGGGACCTACACCTCCCTTCAGGTGCTGCACCGCTGTGGTAGGTGTGAGTGAAAGACAAGGCCGGAGGTGGGTTTTGGATCAGGGGCTAGCCATACTGTTGTGGGGGGGAATAAGCTGGGAATCGGGTTAAGCCTGGGGTCAGTGCGCGGTTCTGGTTAGTGTCAGGGTGTTGGTTGGGTGGGTCAGTAGTGGGCCAACGTCATTAGGTGGTCTGGAAAGAGAAGGTAAACCGTGGAACCTCCCTGAGTGGAGTTTCGGGTTGCGACCTGCAGTGGAAGCATGACAGTTTTGAAACGCGACTCTTCAGCAGACGCGCTTCAGGGAAATGTGACAGTTTACAAGCCAAAACGTAGTCCTTTCCACCAAGGGGACCATTCTGTCAAGAGCCTGATAAGCAGAACGTGCACAAGTGCCTTTAAAGCTCTCCAAAACCTCTACTTTCTCGGGAGGTCAAAGAAAGTCAGCACGTTTAGATTCGGATTCTTACTACTTTTATCAATGCACCATAGAAAGCAACCCATCCACACGCATAACGGCTCGTACAGCAGCTCTCCTGCGCGTGACCACAAGAAACTGCAGAGGCCTGTGGACGTGGCTCAGCACATCACAGAAACCAGTCTCCCCTCCGTGGACTCTGTCTACACTTCCCACTGTCTCCACAAGGCAGCCAGTGTCATCGAGGACTCACTTACAAGGAATATTCTCTCTTCTCCTGTCTTCTGGCAGGCAGAAGATACAAAATTCTGAGAACACACGCCGCCAGGTTGAAGGACAGCTTCTAGCGCTATAAGACGATAAACTAGTTCCCTAGTGTGGTAAACCATGTCTGGACACGCCCCTCTGCTGACTGCTCCTGTGGATCCTCCCACAGACCCCTGAATAAAGGCAATTGTGTCACTGCTCCTCCCACTGTCCAGGGCAGACATACGGCGTGGATGTGGTCCATTTTCCTGCTAATAAAAGCCTTTCAGTATTTACTCTACTTCCAGTCTTTTGGAGTTATTGATAGTGCATCACCTAGTACGATAAGTTGGACTCTTGACCTCACAATCTACCTCATTACGATCTGCTCTCTACTTTCTCAGTTGCTGTTATGATTTATTCTACATCGTTACTGCTTTACATTGGTCTACCTCAATGTAATGTGTAATCTTGTGATCTGTATGAACAGTGTACAAGAAAAGTTTCTCACCATACTTCAGTATACACTCAGAGAACGGTGCCAAAAGCAAAAGGAAACATCCAGTGAGCGGCAGTTCTGTGGGAGAAAATGACTCGTTAATGAGAGAGGTCAGAGGAGAATGGCCAGACTGGTTCAAGCTGATAGGAAGGAGACAGTAACTCAAATAGCTACTTGATAAAACAATGGTGTGCAGAAGAGCATCTCTGAGCACATACCATGAAGTGGATGGGCTACAGCAGAAGAAGACCATGAACGTACATTCAGTGGCCATTTTGTTAGGTAGACGAGGCATCCAATAAAGTGGCCACTGAGTTTGTGTGACAATAATGAACCGATCCCAATTGCAATTGCTATTCCAAGAAAAGATCTCGGATTGAGACCTCAGCTTTCTCTGGTGGGAGGGCGAACAGCCAAAGGTTGTGGTCCAGGTGGGTACCAATGACATGGGTGATGAGTTCAGGGAGTTAGATGCTCAGTTAAAGAGCAGGACCTGTTGTGATCACAGGATTGCTACCCATGTCACGTGCTAGTGAGGCCAGAACATAGAACATAGCACATAGAAATCTACAACACATTATAGGCCCTTCGGCCCACAATGTGTGCTGGCAATTTAACCCATTCTAGAAACTGCCTAGAATTTCTCAACTGCATAGCCCTCTATTTTTCTAATCTCCATGTACCTATCTAAGAGTCTCTTAGAAGACTCTATTGTATCCAGCTCCACCACTGTTGCTGGCAGTGCATTCCACGCACCCACCACTCTCTGTGTGGAAAAACCTACCTCTGACATCCCCTCTGTACCTACTTCCAGTCACTTTAAAACTGTGCCCCCTTGTGTTAGCCATTTCAGCCCTGGGAAAAAGCCTTTGGCTATCCACACGATCAATGCCTCTCATCATCTTATACACGTCCATCAGGTCACCTCCGTCACTTCAAGGAGGAAAGGCCAAATTCACTCAACCTTTTCTCATAAGCATGCTCTCCAATCCAGGCAACATCCTTGTTAATCTCCTCTACACTCTCTCTGTAGTATCCACATCCTTCTTGCAGTGAGGTGACCAGACTTGAACACAGTACTCCAAGAGGGGTCTGAACAGTGTCTTATATAGCTGTGACATTACTTCAATTGTTGAGCTCCTGAACTCCTGAACTCAATCCCATGGTTGATGAAGGTCCATCACACCATACATCTTCTTAACAACACTGTCCACCTGTCCAGCAGCTTGGAGTGTCCTATGGAACTAGGAAGATTACACAGTTTAACACTTGGCTAAGGAGTTGGAGGGAAGACGTAAGATTTTTGGATCATTGGGCTCTCTTCCAGGGAAGGTGGGACCTGTACAGAAGGGACGGTTTGCACCTGAACTGGACGGGGACTAGTATCCCAGCAGGTAGGTTTGCCAATGCTGCACGGTGGGATTTAAACTGGAGTTCCTGGGGGATGGGAACTAGAGTGCCAGAACAGTTAGTGGAGAGGTCGTGGAGACAGCTGTTGGTAAGAACTCAGATGAAGATAGGAATCAAAACGTAAAGCGTGGTGCGAATGGTAACCAGAGCTGTATATATTTCAATGCAAGAAGTATCGTGGAAAGGCGGATGAGCTCAGGGTATGGATCAGCATTATGACTGTGCAGCCGTTACTGATACTTGGTTGCAGAAGGTGCAGGACTGGCAGCTCAATATTCTGGGATTCTGTTGTTTTAAACATGACGGAGCGGAAGGATTAAGGGAAGAGAAGTGGCATCACTAGTCAGGGAAAATGTCATGGTAGTGCTCCATCAGGACAGACTTGAGAACTTGTCAAGTGAGGCGTTATGGATGGAACTGGGAAGTAAGAAAGGTATGATCATGTTAATAGGCCTATATTACAGGCCACCCAACGGTCCTAGGGATTCAGAGGAACAAATTTATAGAGAGATTGCAGAATGTTGCAAGAAACATAAGGCTGTTAGACTGTAGTAGGTGATTTTTAACTTTCTACATATTGATTGGGACTCACATACTGTAAAAGGACCAAATGAGATAGAGTTTGACAAATGTGTTCAGGAAAGTTTCCTTCATCAGTCTGTAAAAGTTCCAATGAGAGGGTACGTGATACTGTATCTGTTGTGAGGGAATGAGACAGGGCAGGTGACAGAAATTTGTGTAGGGGAACACTTTACACCTAGTGAACACAATGCCATTAGTTTCAAAATAAAGATAGGTTTAGTCTTTCTAAATTGGAGAAGGCTAATTTTGATGGTATCAGAAATGATCTGGCAGGTGTAGATTGGGACAAGCTGTTTTCTAGCAAAAATGTACTTGGTAAGTGGGAGGCCTTCACAAGCGAAATTTTTGAGAGTACAAAGCTTGTATGTGCCTGTCAGAATAAATGGTGAAGATAACAAGTGTAGGGAATCTTGGTTTTAAAGAGATATTAAGGTCCTGGTTAAGAGAAAAAATGGAGGTGCATAGCAGGTATAGGCAGGTAGGAACAAGTAAGGTGCTGGTGGAGTACAAGAAATGCAAGAGAACGCTTAAAAAAGAAATCAGCAGGGCTAAAAGAAGGCATGAGGTTGCTCCAGCAGGCAAGGTGAAGGAGAATCCAATAGGATTCAACAGGTATGTTAAGAGCAAACGGATTACCAGAGACAAAATTGGTTCTCTGGAAGACCAGAATGGTAATTTACATGTGGAGCCAAAACTGATGGGGGAAATCTTAACTAATTTTTTTGCATCTGTATTTGGAGCTGATTGTAGGCAAAGTCACATCAACATCATGGACCCTGTACAGATTACAGAGCAGGAGGTGCTTGCTATTCAGAGGCAAATTAGGGTGGATAAATCCCCAGGGCCTGACAAGGTGTTCCTTCATACGCTGCAGGAGGCAAGTCAGAAATTGCTGGGGCCCTAGCAGAGATATTTTAAATATCCTTAGTGACAGGAGAGGTATCAGAGAATTGGAGGATAGCCAATGATGTTCAGCTTTTTACGAAAGGCTCTAGACATAAACCAGGAAATTAAAGGCCAGTGAGTTTGATATCAGTTGTGGGAAAGTTATTGGAAGGTATTCTAAGGGACCGGATATCTAAGTATTTGGATAGACATGATTAAGGATATTCAGTATGGCTTCATAAATGGTAGCTCATGTCTAACCAATCTTATTGAGTTTTTTGAGGAAGTTACCTGGAAAGTGGATGAAGGCAAGATAGTGGATGTTGTCTACATGGACTTTAGTAAGGCATTTGACAAGGTCCCGCATGGGAGGTCGGTCAGAAAGGTTCGGTTGCTTGGCATTCAAGATGAGGTTGTAAATTGGATTAGACATTGGTTTTGCGGGTAGACCAACAAATGGTAGCCTCTCTGATTGGAGGCCTGTGTCTATTGGAGTGCCACAGGGATTGGGGCTGGTTCTGTTGCTGTTTGTCATCTATGTCAATGATCTGGATGATATTGTGGTTAACTGGATCAGCAAATTTGTGGATGACACCAAGACTGGGGGTGTAGTGGACAGCGAGGAAGATTATCAGGGCTTGCAGAGGGAATCTGCATCAGCTGGGAAAGTAGGCTGAAAAATGGCGGATGGAATTTAATGTTGACAAGTGTGAGGTGTTGCAGTTCAGTAGGACCAACCAAGACGGGTCTCACACAGAGAACGGTAGGGCACCGAGGAGCGTGGTAGAAAGGGAGTCGAAATACAGGTTCATTGAAAGTAACATCACATGTAGATAGGGTCATAAAGAAAGCTTTTGGCACACTGGCCTTCATAAATCAGTGTATTGAGTACAGGAGATGGGATGTTGACGTTGTATAAGATGTTGGTGAGGCCTTTCTTTGGTGTATTGTGTGCAGTTTTGGTCAGATGTCATGGGTTAAGGGTGAAAGGTGAAAAGTTTCAGGGGGACATGTGGGGGAAACTTCTTCAGTCACATGATCATATGAGAGTGTGGAATGAGCTGCCAGCATAAATGGTGCAAGTGAGCTCGATTTCAACATTTAGGAGAAGTTTGGACAGGTGCATGGATGGTAGGGGTATGGAGGACTACAGTCCCGATGCAGGTCAATGGGAGTAGGCACTTGAAATGGATTTGGCATGGACTAGATGGGCCAAAGGGCCTGTTCCTGTGCTGTACATTTTTATGATTCTATCAGAATGGCCTGAGCCTGAGGCATTGTTTATTTCCCTCAACAGATGCTGCCTGATTTGCTGAGTTCCTCCTGCAGTATATGCGCGCGTCATTAAAATCCCATCTGACTGATTTTCAGGTCTTCTTCCCGGAGAACATTCATTAATTTTTCCTTCATTTTTTTTTTTGAAAGAAGCTACATGAATTAAAAGTGTTGTGGCATCAGGATCAATGATGCAGCCTACACAGAACTTAATCTGAATTAAAACCTGCCTCGTTACCACAGTGAAATCAATGGACTAGTTCAGAGTTTAGCTTCTATTTTTGCCAAGACGTTTTCTCTAATTTACTGTCGAGTGAGTTACTGCCGGTTACGCCGCTGGCATCTAGGACAGCAGTGAATGTCCTCCATCTTTGTCCTTGGCTGTTTTTACTATTGTGCCGCAGGTGTGGTTCGGGGTCCTCATTTCTGCCTCTTCGGCACTGCGCCAAGTTGCCTTTGGTCTCCCGCGTTTCCTCCGCCCTTCAGGGGTCTAATGAAGTGCTGTCTTGATGATGGAGTTGGCCTCTCTTGTTCAATACATCTCCAACGTGAGGGTGAGTCCTGCCAATACATGCAGAGTTTGTTTCTGGTGGATTTAGGCCGTGCAGTTCATCCCAGCCTTGGCTTCCAGTCACTGTCTTCTCTCCTTCGACCTTGAATCATAGTCACGGTTCATGCTAACACGCGTGACTTGTTACGTGAACCTGGTGCCAACTTCAACAGTAGATCTTCCTGCACAACGTCTTCAGTATCGTGCAAAAGTCTTACACACACACACTCACTCACACTCACGCTCACACACACTCACACACACACACACTCACTCACACTCACACACACACACACTCACACACACACACACACACACACTCACACACACACACACACACACACACACACACACACACACTCACACACACACACACACACTCACACACACACACACACTCTATCTCTCTCTCTCACTCTCACTCTCACTCACTCGCTCACTCCCCCCCCCCCCCCCCCCCCAAGGTGCCAAAAACCTTTGCTCAATACTGTATTTGTCAACGTGGAGTTGAGAGTGAGTTTGTAAATCTGGCGGGAGCAGAGGATGCTGGGGGTGATGATGGTGGAGCGCCACGGGAGCGGTGTCAGACAGGTGGCAGAGAAGGAGTGCTGGGGGCGGGTGCTGCAGACATACCCAGCCCTGACACACCAGGCAAGGTCATTTGCTTCCAAACGGCTGGCTTATTGGTCATTTCAGGATGTCTCTCTGGCGCTCCCTTCTCCCTTCCCCTTTCCCCAAACATGATTCCCCTCTCCCTGCCCCATTCCCACTCTCAGTCCATAATAGAGAGCCATATCAGAATCACTCACAAATGTCATGGAAGTCTGGGGTTTTTTCTGTGGCAGCCGTACAGTGCAGTACATAAAATTACTACGGCACTGTGCAAAAGGCTTAGGCACCCCAGCTATATATGGGCCTAACACTTCTGCACAGGACTGTATTTCCCTGCCTAAATGCCCCCAAACAGGGCTCTCATATGCTTCATAGGTGAGCCCTTGAAGTCCAAACCTACCTTGTTGTGATCACTCCACGTTATTTTTCTGCCGGTACTTCACTTCCTCTGTAAATGTTCCACGACTTTCGCCATTTGCTTTCCTCTTTACGTCCTCGATGTAATTATGCAGAGAATGATCTGTCTGGATTGCACTCAAGGTATCTCAGCGACAATAATAATAATAATCAATAAATTAACGTTATATCTGCTTCCATTACCTGCCCTGGCTGTGCATTCCAGGTTGTCCATCATTGTCTGTGTGTTAAAGAAAAAGTTGCCATCCCTGTATCTATCTAAGCCTCTCTTTTAAGTGCTACAGCTGACCTCACATCCACCATTTCCGCTGGGAGCAAGCTCAGCGCTCACACCTCCCGCTGAGCGAAGGAGTTCCCCTTCAGGTTTGCCATAAATCAGCCGTGATAGAATGGGCAAACTCGATGGGCCAAATAGCCTAATTCTGCTGCTGTGTCTTACGGTCTTATAAATCTGCTGAATAATTTCCCTCTCTCGCCTTGGAGCTACGCCTGCTAGTATTTGAAATTTCAAATGTCGTGAGCTCCACGGCCTCTGTAGCTTGCTGTAGAACATTGACTTCTAGGGTTCCTGTACTGACTAATCATTATCTTAAATAGAGCCATCAAACCCTTGTGCTTTCAGTTTAAGCTGGTCAAGTTAATCGTGACTGACGTTTCCCACATCCTATGGTTATTTAAAGAGGACTCTCGTTCAGTGCCTCAGCGGGTCAAGGTGTTGGAGAGAATTAATTGTCTCATGATGTGGCTCCTTGGTTCCTATGTCTAAGCTCTTGTTTCCGTCTCCTGCTGGGAATCCTGCCATTCCTCTGTTCCCGCGTTGAGTCGTGAGCCTGCTGTCTCCAGCTCCTGGGTTGAGTTAATGCCAGAGACCTCTGTGACAGAGAAGCCTGCTGTTCCTCTGCACCTGGTTCCACTCCACCGATAACACACCATGACTCTATCTCCTCTCTCCATGCCTTTCATAATTTCATGCATTTTATGATACAATACTTGGGTGAAAGGGCACGAGCTTCACCTCTCTTCAATGCTCAGGTCCACTCAAGCATACTCACTCACGCCCAACATCTTTTGCCTCCTGGTAACCTCTCTGTATGGTCTTCCATCTTCTGCCAAACCTAATGGAGATTGCAATATGAGATTTGGGGGGGGGGGTCACAATGCAATTGTCCCCATCGTTCCATATATCTACGTTGATGGGGGTGGCAGAGCTATCGAGTTTTGGAGGCGGAAACAGTTGAGATCAAGTCAATATATTTTATTTTGGAAGAAAAAAACAGAAACTTTCAATGAAAATCATAATAAAGAATTTTATCTGTACATCTGAAATGGCGACGGCTCCAGTCAGCCTGTTAATTAACACTTCTATATTGGCAACTGTCCTCGGAGAGAAAGACAGAAAACTTCATCTGAGTGGATAATTGAAAGTTCCATTACATTTTAAATTCAGCCTTTTTGTTCTTGGTCCCTCCGAAGCAAAGCCAAAATAGGCTTCAGTCTGTTATTATGCCTAATATTTCCCCCCACTAGAAATGTACATCTTGGGGGAGCCTCCCGGGAACCTCACTCCTTGATAGTTCGGAATGTAGTCTCACTGATAATAACCAGTGCCCTCTGTATCTTTTAATTTTGTGCATGAATTGTCCATGTAAATTTTTGATTTGTACCAATCAAGAAATTAACTTTTTTTTAATAATGATAAAGTTGAGCTGTGTGAATATTTCTCGCTTGATAAATTCATCGGCCGTTGACAGAGATAGGGGAAGGAATATTCGGCAGATGTTCTGTTCGCTCGGGGTTTGCTTTAACACGGTGTGCAGTGCTGGTGGAAAGGACTTGGGGGAGTGGGAACAGAGGGCAGTCGCACTCTGTTGGTCTCGACTGAGACTAGTTAAGTTCAGCTCTGTGGAATGTCACCGCACAGAAAGAAAATGTCTGTTCGTTCACAGAACGTGGGAGTTACTGACAAGAGGTTAGTTAAGAGTCAAACATGTTGCCGTGGGCCATGACAAGTAAGGGCCCCACAAGCTAACTGCTTTTCTTTAAAAAAACAAAAATATTGTGGATTCATGGTTAGTGTTTTCTTTATAGCTCAGGCTTGATTAAGTGATCAAATCTGAATTTTCAACCTGCTGTTTTAGACCGTAAGACCATAGTCATAGGAGCAGAATGAGGCCTTTAGGCCCAACTCTGCTCCGAAGGGGCAATTCTGGTATACTGGGGCTTTGCCTTCTGGTCCCAGACTCCCCCACGATAGAAAACATCTTCTCCATGCCCGCTCTGTCTTGGCCTTTCTGTATTCGATAAGTTTCACATATTCCCTTCATTCTTCTAAACCAGAGCGTGTATAGGTCCCTGTCAACATCGCACCCTTTCATTTCCAGGATAATTCTTGCCAACCTTCTCTGGACCCTCACCAATTCCTTTCCTAAATAAGAGGCCAAAAACTCAAAGTTCAAAGTAAATTTATTATCGAAGTACATATATGTCACCATATACACACCCAAGATTCATTTTCCTGTGGACATACTCAATAATTCCATAGTAGAATAATAACCATCACAGAATCACACCAGTGTTCCAAAGATGACAAGCAGTGCAGATAGAAAAAGAAATAAATAATAATAATAAATAACTAGTAATTGTAGGTGGTCGTCAATCCCAGGGGATCATGGGTTTGTGCCTCTGTTGGACTGTGTCCTCTCCAGGGCACAAGCCGGGGCAGGAAGATTTGAAGAACCGGCTGTGCCCAGGCAACGGGTTCTCTCTCTCCACGTCACTGATGTAGTCCAAGGGAAGGGCAAGCGCTGATACAGCTTGGCACCAGTGTCGTCGCAGAGATTGCCAGAGTGAAGTTGTAAGCAACATCAAACTGCCTCAGGGACCCCAGCTCCGGATTTCTTCCTCGGGGTTCACTCCCGAAGCCTTTCCCATGGGTGGGTATGGCCGCAAGGCAGCGGAGGTTTAAAATCAGAGTTTTCCTTCTCCTAGGTGGGCTGCTGTCCAAGGCTGATGAGCCCCACCTGCCCGAAGCAACTGGTTTTGAGGCGCCAGTAGTCCGCCTTGGCCCCTTCTCTTGTCAGTAGAAGCAGTTCTGCCGGGCCTAGTAGCTAAGCTACATGTGAAGGCCAAGAGTTGGACTTGCTTGTCAGAGGCTGTCAGAGTCACACACCATTTGGAGCACTTTATAGGTAGTGGGAGCTTATCCCCACTACCACCCCTAGCTATGACAACCTTAGGAACCAATATCAGGAATAAATAGCTAAGCAATAGATATCAAGAACATGAGATGAAGTGTTCTTGAAAGTGGGCCCATTGGTTGTGGGAATATTTCAGTGACAGGGCAACTGAAGTTGAGTGAAGTTATCCCCTTTGGTTCAAGAGCCTGATGGTTGAGGGATAATAACTGTTCCTGAGCCTGGTGGCGAGAGTCCTCAATGTTCAAAGTAGTCCAAACTTGGTCTGACCAATACCTTATAAAGATTCAGCATTACATCCTTCAGGACTTGAATGTATATCTGGATCATTGGATAGGGTCTCTGGATGGTGTTAGGTCCACTACATATTCCTGCCCCTGTGTCCACCTCAGGAGAAGAACCAACACATGTCCTGAACACTCTTAAGGCAAATGTTCTTGTGCAAGTATCTACCAATATCTTCAAAAGAAGGAGTCAGCTTTCATTGCTGCTTGCAATACCGTATTATATCTCATACAGGTCCAACATCTTAAAACAGAAACAAACTATATATATATATATATATATATATATATATATATATATATATATATATATATATATATATATATATATATATATATATATATATATATCTCCTGTTCTTTTTGTTTAGATTTTAATTCATGCCCTCCAGTTATGGATATGGTGATCAGCAGAAATAATATTTTTGGAACGAAAATAAAGGAACATTCTAAAATTATCTTTCTTTCATCAGACTGGCATTGCCACCAGCATTGGCCATTGAAAATTGTCCCTGAAGTGGGGAGGCAGAACGGATAAAGACTTCCTTCCCTGAAAGCTATCTATGAACTAAGAACAGTAAAGTACAGAAACACCCGGTCTTTTGGCCCACAATATCTGAGTGTAGCATGACGCCAAATTAAATGAATCCTTTCTTCCATAACATGTTCCAAACCTTTGATTCCCTGCATATTTAATGGCCCATCTAAAAGCCTTCTGAAGGCCTCTATCACACCTGCTTCCTGACAATGTCTGACAGGACATTCCAGGCACCTATCACTCTTCAAGAAGAAGAGAAAATCTGCAGCACACACACACAAAATGCTGGAGGAACTCAGCAGACCAGGCAGCGTTTATGGAAAAGAGTAAACAGTTGACGTTTTGGGCCAAGACCATTCATCAGGACTGGAGGGAAAAAAACTGAGGAGTCAGATTTAGAGGTAGGGTGGGGGAAGGGATGGAGAAACACAAGGTGAAAGGTGAAACCGGGAGTTGGGGAGGGATGAAGTAAAGAGCTGGGAAGTTGATTGGTGAAAGAGATACAGAGCTGGAGAAGGGGGAGTCTGATAGGAGAGGACAGAAGACCATGGAAGAAAGAAAAGGGGGAGGAGCACCAGAGGGAGGTGATGGGCAGGCAAGGAGATGAGGTGAGAGAGGGAAAAGGGAATGGGGAATGGTGAAGGGGGAGGGAGGGCATTAACGGAAGTTTGAGAGATTGATGCTCAGGCTACATAGATGGAATATAAGATGTTGTTCCTCCAACCTGAGTGTGGCTTCATTGCGACAGCAGAGGAGGCCATGGACTGACATGTCGAAATGAGAATGGGAATTGGAATTAAAATGGATGGCCACTGGGAGATCTCACTTTTTCTGGTGAACATAACGTAGGTGCTCAGCAAAGTGGTCTCCCAATCTTTGTTGGGTCTCACCGACATGCAGGAGGCCATACCAGGAGCACCAGCTGGTGGCGTAGTGGCATTTTTTTTTAAGCAGGCTTTCTTGTTTTTTCACAAGGCTGAGTTGCTAGCTCGTCGCTCATCCCAGCACGAATGGAAAGCATGCAAGGGAGCCGGCTGGATTTGAACTTGGGAGCTTTCAAACTGGAGCTTGGGAACATGATTGGCAATCCCATTCAGAGAAATTAGTATTGTTGGGTGGGGAAAGAATCACAGTACTGTGGAGGAGGTGGTTGGCAAGGGACGGAGAATTTCACTGTCGAACGAGTGCATTGCGTGTAATTTTTGTCATCGTCCCACTGGAGATGGGTTCCAAGGAAGTTCACAAAAATAATTTCAGAATTGAATGGGTTGTCATATGAAGAACGCTTGATGGGCTTGTATTCACTGGAATTCAGAAGAATGAGGGGTAACCTCATTGATTAATGAAAGGACTCGATAGAGTGGATGTGGATGTTTCCTGTGCTGGGAGAGTCTAAGACCAGAGGACACAGCCTCAGAATAGAGATGTGTCCTTTTAGAACAAGACGAGGAGGAATTTCTTTAGCTAGAGAGTGGTCAATCTGTGGAATTTGTTACCACAGGCAGCTGTGGATGCCAAGTGCTTATGTATATTTAAGACAGAGATTGATAGAATCTTGATTAGTCAGGGCATGAAGGAGTATGGGGAGAAGGCAGGAGATTCAGGCTGAGAGGGAAAGTGAATCGGCCATGATGAAATGACAGGCCAGACTCCATGCACTAAATGGCCTAATTCTGCTCCTATGTCTCATGGTTATTATCATCATCATCATTATGTTCTGTGTCGTACGATGTGGACGATCATCGTCTTTCCATGACCATGATTGTTCTTGGCAAAGTTTTCTACAGAAGCAGTGTGCCATTGCCTTCTTCTGGGCAGTGTCTATAAGACAGGTGACCCCCAGCCATGATCAATACTTTTCAGAGATTGTCTGCCTGATGTCAGTGGTCGCATAACCAGGACTTGTGATATGCACCGGCTGCTCATACGACCATCCACCACCTGCTCCCATGGCTTCATGTGATGCCAATCTGGGGGTGGTGGTGGGGGGCTAAGCAGGTGCTACCCCTTGCCCAAGGGTGACCTGCAGCCTAGCGGAGGGAAGGAGCACCTCACACCTCCTTTGGTAGAGACTTATCTCCACTCCTTAACACTCATGTAATTTTACTGTGGATTCATTTATTCTGTGAATGTATTAGGCTGTCACTGGTGGACACAGTATTCTATCAACACATTCTTTCCCTCACATATTCACCTACAATTAATAATTATATAAAAAAAACCATTTTCAAAACTAGTAGTCCTGTTGCTTGCTTTTATTGTTTGCAAGATTTGTGTTTTTTTTTCTCTCTATCTCTGCACATTGGTTAGTCCTTTTTTTTAAATTGGGATTTTCTAGTCTCTTGCTTTGTGGCCGCTTATAACCAGATAAATCGGAAGGTTGTAGAATTTATACATTCTTTGATAATATATGTACTTTGACAAGAGGTACTGCAAATGCTGGAAATCTAGAGCAATGCACACAATGCGCTGGAGGAGCTCAGCAGGTCAGACAGCATCTGCGGAAGTCAATGTTTCAGGCCGGGACCCTTCGAGTCAGGACTGAAAAGGAAGGGGGAAGAGGTCAGGGTAAGAAGAGGGAGGGGAGGAAGATGTAGAAGGTGGGAGGTGAGAGGTGAAACCGGGAGGGGGGGGGGTGAAGTAAAGAGCTGGGAAGCTGATCGGTGGTAGAGACAAAGGGCCGAAGAAGATGGGGCATTTCATCTTCCCCTCCGACGATGAAATCAGGAGCCTCTGGAAGAGAAAGGGTGAGAGATTTTGTCTGTTTTTGGTTACTGCAAAGCCACTGGTTGTGAGGTGCTATAAAACAAAGCCCAGTGTCCTTCAGCAATCAACAACCCATCTGATCTGCTCTCCTGCAGAAACTGAAGAAAAGTGTTAGACTCTGAGATTAAAAAATTGATAGAAAATATCACGCTGGGAAGGATACTCAGTCATGACATATGGGATAATATCCAATAAAGAAAGTCTATGAATGTTCTGTCCGGTATTTGGGGGAAGAAAACAGCTATAATGGAGAGCCACAGCTAGCTGAGTTGGAAAAAAAAACCCTGGATGAATGAAACTAAAATATTAGCAGTCTGTGATATTCTTCTTTCCCTTTTAAAAAATAATGTTTTTTTCCAGTTGCAACACACACAAAATGCTTGAGGAACTCAGCAGGTCAGGCAGCATCTATGGAGATGAATAAACAATTGACGTTTCAGGCCGAGACCCTTCATCAGGACTGAGAAGGGTGGGTGAAGATGGCAGAATAAAATGGAGGGAGGAGGGGAAGGTGACAGGTGAAGCCAGGTGGGTAGGAAAGGTCAAGGGCTGGAGAGGAAGGAATCTAAACATAGAATATATAGAACATAGAATACTACAGCACAGTACAGGCCCTTCGGCCCACAATGTTGTGCCGACCCTTAAATCCTGCCTCCCATATAACCCCCACCTTAAATTCCTCCATAGTAGTAGTCTCTTAAATTTCACTAGTGTATCTGCCTCCACCACTGATTCAGGTAGTGCATTCCACGCACCAACCACTCTGTGAGTGAAAAACCTTCCTCTAATATCCCCCTTGAACTTCCCTCCCCTTACCTTAAAGCCATTTCCTCTTGCACTGAGCATTGGTGCCCTGGGGAAGAGGCACTGGCTGTCCATTCTATCCATTCCTCTCAGTATCTTGTGTACCTCTATCACGTCTCCTCTCATTCTCCTTCTCTCCAAAGAGTAAAGCCCTGATGGGAGAGGAGAGAGGACCATAGGAGAAAGGGAAGGAGGAGGGGACACGGGGGAAGTGATAGGCAGGTGAGAAGAAATAAAAGGTCAGAGTGAGGAATAGAGGATGGGTGGAATTCGCTCACTGAAAGGAGAAATCGATATTCATGCATCAGGTTGGAGGCTACCCAGACAGAATATAAGGTGTTGCTCCTCCACTCTTCGAGAGCCCTCACTTTGGCACAAAAGGAGGCCATGGGCGACTTATCAGAACGGGAATGGGAGCCGGATTTAAAACGATTTACCACCAGGAAGTCCCACTGCGGAGGTGCTCAACGAAGCCGTCCCCCAATTTATGACGGGTTTCGCCAATGTAGAGGAGGCTGCATGGGGAGCCAAATAAATTTACAAAAATAACTGACACAAGCCAGATTATATTCACTGGAATTTGTAACATTTAAGCAGTGATTTTATTGAAGATCAAAGTTTGATTCAAGCCAACTGACAGTGTTGTAAAGAAAATTATATCGGCTGGTAGGATTCTAGGACTGAGGGACTTCATTTGCAAATGGAAGTCTTTCCAATAGCGAAACTAAGAAACTCTTTCCAGACATAGAGGAAGGTAGAAATTTTGAACTCGCTTCTGTGAAGGCAATTGAAGTCTGGCCAGCTGATAATTTTAAAGATGAGATTGATAGTTTTGTGCAACACACACAGAATACTGGAGGAACTCAGCGGGCCAGGCAGCATCTGTGGAACAGAGTAAATGGTCGACGTTTCAGGCTGAGACCCTTCATCAGGATTGAGAAGGTGGGGTGGGGGTGGGGAAGATGCCAGAATAAAAACCGGGAGGGACGGGAAAGAGGACAAACTAGAGGAAGTAGGTGAAGCCAGGTGGGTGTGGGGGGGGGGGGGGTGATGAAGTAAAAAGTTGGGAGGTGACGTGGGAAAAGCAAAGGGCTGGAGAAGAAGGAATTTGACAGGAGAGAAGAGTAGGCCATGGGAGAAAGGGAAGGAGGAGGGGAACCAGGGGGATCTGAGGAGAAGAATTAAGAGGCCAGTGTGGGGAATGGAAAGAGGAGGGGGAAAAAAATTACCCAAAGAAGAAATTGATGTTCATGGTATCAGGTTGGAGGCTACCTAGATGGAATATGAGGTGTTGCTCTTCAGCCCTGTGAGGGAGTGTCATCGTGCCACAAGATGAGGCAATGGACTGACATATTGGAGTGGGAATGAGGATAGGAATTCAAGTGGCTGCCACTGGGAAATTCCGCTTGGTGCTTGACAAAGTGGTCCCTCAGTTTATGTCGGGCCTCAGCAATGTAGAGGAGGCCACATCGGGAGCCCCAAATACAGCAGGCGACCCCCCCCCAACAGATTCGCAGGAGAAGTGTTGCCTCAACTGGAAGGGCGATTTGGAGCCCTGAATGGAGGTGAGAGTGGAGGTGAATAGGCCGTTGTGGCATTCCTGTCACTTGCAGGGATGTGCCCAGGCAGGAGGTTAGTGGGGAGAAATGAATGGACAAGGGCTCTGCTGCCAGAAGCTGTCACTGGGGCTGACGTAACGATGTGTCTGGTGGTCGGATCAAATTAGAGATGATGGAATTTGTGCAGAGATGTTAAGGCTTATGGGGTGGTAGGCAAGGACAAGAGGAATTCTATCCCTGTTAAGGTGGCAGGAAGATGGGGTGAGCACGGACGTCCTGGAAATGGAGGAGTTTCAGGTGAGGGCAGGGTGGAGGAAGGGAAACCCATTCTTGGAGGAAGGAGCAAATCCCTGATATCCTGAAAGGAAAGCCTCATCCTGGGTGAAGGAAGGCATCTGAGATCCTGGTAATTTTGTGATAACCAAAAGTAAAAGTCAAAGTAGATGCATGTTACCATATACAACCCTTGAGATTAGAATCAGATTTATTATCACCGGCATGTGATGTGAAATTTGTTAACTCAGCAGTAGCAGTTCAATGCAATACATAATCTAGCAGAAAGGAAATAATAATAATACATAAAATAAAAAATTAATAAGCAAGCAAATCAAAACTGTGCAAAAACAGAAATACTGTGTATTAAAAAAGTGTGGTACAAAGCTTCAATGTCCACTTAGGAATCGGATGGCAGAGGGGAGGAAGCTGTTCCTGAATCGCTGAGTGTGTGCCTTCAGGCTTCTGTACCTCCTACCTGATAGTAACAGTGAGAAAAGGGCATGCCCTGGGTGCTGGAGGCCCTTAATAATGGATGCTGCCTTTCTGAGACACCTCTCCCTGAAGATGTCCTGGGTACTTTGTAGGCTAGCGCCCGAGGTGGAGCTGACTAGATTTACAACCTTCTGCAATTTCTTTCGGTCCTGTGCAGTAGCCCCTCCATACCAGACAGTGATGCAGCCTGTCAGAATGCTCTCCATGGTACAACTATAGAAGTTTTTGAGTGTATTTTTTGACATGCCAAATCTCTTCAAACTCCTGATAAAGTATAGCCGCTGTCTTGCCCCCTTTATAACTACATCGATATGTTGGGACCAGTTTAGATCCTCAGAGATCTTGACACCCAGGAACTTAAAGCTGCTCACTCCCTCTATGAGGATTGGTACATGTTCCTTCGTCTTACCCTTCCTGAAGTCCACAATCAGCTCTTTCGTCTTACTGACGTTGAGTGCCAGGTTGTTGCTGCGGCACCACTCCACTAGTTAGCATATCTCACTCCTGTACGCCCTCTCATCACCACCTGAGATTCTACCAACTATGGTTGTATTGTCAACAAATTTGTAGATGGTATTTGAGCTATGCCTAGCCACACAGTCATGTGTATACAGAGAATAGAGCAGTGGGCTAAGCACACACCCCTGAAGTATGCCAATGTTAAAAATAAAAATATGCAATTGAATTACTGGAAAACTATACATACATTTGCAAAAGAAGACAAATTGTGCAAATGAAAAAATATACAAAGTTGCAGAGTTCTTGAATGTGGGTCTGTAAGTTGAGGACTAGAATATAAAAACAAGGATGTAATGTTGAAGCTTTATAAAGCACTGGTGAGGCTTCACCTTGAGTATTGTGTGCAGTTTTGGGCCCCTTATCTTAGAAAGGATGTGCTGACATTGGAGGGGAGTCAAAGGAGGTTCACGAAAATGATTCCGGGATTGAAAGACTTGTTTATATGAGGAGCGTTAGATGGCTCTGGGCCTCTGCTCACTGGAATTCCAAAAATTGATTGAAACTTATCGAATGTTGAAAGAACTCGATAGGGTGGACGTGGAGAGAGTACTTCCTGTGGTGGGAGATTCTAAGACCAGAGGACACAGCCTCAGAATAGAGGGGTGCCTTTTCAGAACAGAGATGAGGAGGAATTCCTTTAGCCAGAGGATGGTGAATCTGTGGAATTCGTTGGCACAGGCGGCTGTGGAGGCTAAGGCATTGGATATATTTAAGGCAGAGGTTCATAGATCTTTGACTAGTCAGAGCATGAACGGACAAAGGGAGAAGGCAGGAGATTGAGGCTGAGAGGGAAAATGGATCAGTCATGATGAAATGGTGGAGCAGACTCGATGGGCCAAATGGCCTAATTCTGCTCCTATAAGACAGCACATTGGCCCAGCTAATCGAGCTGCTGCCTCTCAGTATCGGACACCCAGATTCAATCCCAACATTTTACTCTCTGGGTGGAACCTGCATTGTCTCTCTGTTAACTCATGGCTTCTTCTGAGTGTTCGAGTTCTCTCCTGCATTCCACAGACAGGCAGGAGGGGTTGGGGGGGGGTTAAATGGTCACTGGAAATTGCCCCCAGCATGAAGGTGATTGGTAGAGTCTGGAGAGACAGGATGAAAATGCGAGGAGAAAAACTCTGGGATGACAGTGGGGATCAGTGTGTTGCATGTGTGTGGAAGCCCTGTCGTTGGTTGTATTTAAAGCGGAGGTTGACAGGTTCCTGATTAGTCAGAGTGTCAAAGGTTATGTGGAGGGTTGAGAGAGATAATAAATCAGCCAGGATGGGTTGGTAAAGTAGACTCGATGGGCCGAATGGCCTAATTCTGCTTCTATGTCTTACAATCTAAACAATTTTTGTTTGGATAATGATGTAAAATATTAAGTGCAGAGGCCAGAGCAAAAAGAGAACAGGTGTGATAAAGTAGAAGATTCAAAATTCAAGGTGGCTTACTGTTGTAGTTCAGTCCGCGAGTGTAAAGGAGAACAAAATAATTGTTACTCCTGTTACTCCAGCATAACAAAAACACCATGAGCATAAAGAACACAATAAAATGCATAATGAATATAAACATAAAATCATTCCTATAAAACACAATGTACAAGTAACTGTTACAGAGACTGACTGTATGTACATAGAGTGACGCTGGGTGATGTGTAGGTATGGTGCTGGGCTGCGTTAATGGGTGGAGGTGTTGATCAGCCTGGCATATAACAAATTAAAACATCAAGTAAGCTGAAAAAAAAATTAGAGCGATGGACTTGACGGGATGGCAGGGAAGACTAGATGGGCCGAATGGCCTGATTCTGCCCCTATGTCCTGTGCGGGCACTGAACTGAAAAGGTGGCTCTATTTCTCACTTCATCGGTCCTCTGTGGCGCGCTGAGTGTTGCCTGAAATGTGTGCTTTTGATTGATGGTTTAATTTCCCAGCACTGGGGCCCTTTTACACTCAGCTGTCACACGCGTGCCTTGCCACCAGATTTCCGAAGCAGGCTCTCTATCCAGAGCTCTGCCACGGGAGGACAGGGAAGAAGATTCAAGGATGCACTTGAAAACCTCTTTGAAAAGTGCAAAGTCCCCAGAGATTCCCAGAAACCCCTGGACCGCGGTAACTCAGAGACGAGAGTGAGCGCGCAGGATGGTTTCGAGGTGTTGGAATTTCTGCGTTCAGAGCACAGCATAAACCATAGAAAGTGGGCGTTACTTCACAAACTATCATTCACCTGTCTTTTTGGTGCATTGGCTTTTTCAGACAACTGGAATGGAAGCAGTTCACCCTTAAGTCTGAATGACTGCTTGAAAAGACGAAAAATTTAGTTTTTTTCCGCTTCACTCGTAATTCTATTTAAAACATGAGCAGCGAAAGTGAGCCCTGTGCTTGACGCTGATCATAAATGCTGAAGAAGACTCTGATGTGTATTTAATATTTCAATATTTGAGTAATCTTGTACACATATTGGTTGATTAAGCTTTCTTGTTCAAATGAATAATTAATTACAGATTGTATGTAAAAATGCACTAATTGCTTACATCATCTGCTACCACGTGATACGTGCGCGCCTCGTTTAAAGTAAACATGAAGATAGACTCACGTTTTGGGCTAGTGGGTCTTCATTTGAATTAATTTAATGTTCAGAAGTTACAAAACGTAACAGAGCCCAATACCGATCTGGATTCGGCCATTAACGTTTGTGACTGATCACCCCCCGCTCATGCAACACAAAGACATAGTGGCAGTATTAGACCATTCGGCCCATCGAGTCTGCTCCGTCATTCCATCATGGCCGATTTACGAGCCCTCTCAGCGCCATTGTCCTCGCTTCTCCCCCGTAACCTTTGACACTAATCAAGAGCCTATCAACCTCCGCCTTAAGTACTTGACCCCGCAACCGTCTGTGGCAATGAATTCCAGAGAACGTAAGAAACAGGAGCAGGAGTCGGCCATCTGACCTGTCGAGCCTGCTCCGCCATTCAGTAAGATCATGGCTGATCTGACCATGGACTCCTCATAACTCTTATGCAAAAATGTATCCAACCTTGTCTCAAATATATTTACTGCGGTAGCCTCCACTGCTTCGTTGGGCAGAGAATTCCACGGATTCTCCACTCTCTGGGAAAAGCAGTTCCTCCTCATCTCCATCCTAAATCTACTCCCCTGAATCCTGAGGCTATGTCCCCTAGCTCTACTCTCACCTACCTGTGGAAACAACTTTCCTTCCTCTATCTTATCTACCCTTTTCACAATTTTATGTGTTTCTATAAGATCTCCTTTCATTATTCTGAATTCCAGCAAGTACAGTCCCAGGCGACTCAATTTCTCATCATAGTCTAACCCCCTCATCTCTGGAATCAACCTGGTGAACCTCCTCTGCACATCCCCCAAAGCCAGTATATCCTTCCGCAAGTAAGGAGACCAGAACTGCACACAGTACTCCAGGTGCGGCCTCACCAGTACCCTGTACAGTTGCAGCATAATCTCCCTGCTCTTAAATTCAATTCCTCTAGCAATGAAGGCCAACGTTCCCCATGCCTTCTTAACAGCCTGCAAACTAACCTTTTGTGATTCGTGCACAAGCACTCCCAAGTCCCTCTGCACAGCAGCACGCTGCAATCGTTTACCATTTAAATAATAATCTGATCTTCCATTTTTCCTTCCAAAGTGAATGACCTCACTTTTACCAACATTGTACTCCATCTGCCAGACCCTTGCCCACTCGCTTCACCTATCTATGTCTCTCTGCAGACGCTCCATATCTTCTGCACAATTTGCTTTTTCACTCAAGTCAGTATCATCAGCAAACTTCGATACACTACACTCGGTCCCCTCTTCCAGATCGTTAACGTATATCGTGAACAGTTGCAGGCCCAGCACTGACCCCTGTGGCACACCCCTCACCACTGATTGCCAACCAGAAAAACACCCATGTATCCCAACTCCTGCTTTGTATTAGTTAACCAATCCTCTAACCATGCTAATACACCCCGCCCCCCCAAATTCTATGCATCCTTATGGGTAAGTCTTTTATGTGGCACCTTATCGAATGCATTCTGGAAGTACAGGTTAAATAATGTCCATCTGTTCCCCTCTATTCACTGCGCTTGTTATATCCTCAAAGAACTCCAGTAGGTTTGTCAAACAGGACCTCCTTTTGCTGAGTCCATGCTGCGTCTGCCTGTTGGATCCATTTCTTTCCGGAGATTCAACACCCCCTGGCTAATGAAGCTCCTTCTCATCTCCGTTCAAAATGGACGTCCCGCTATTCTGAGGCAGTGTCCTCTGGTCCTAGACTCCTGCACTATAGGAAACACCCTCTCCACACCCACCTTATCTAGGCCTTTCAATATTCGATAGGTTCCAATGAGATCCCCCCCCCGCCCCCACCATTCTTCTAAACTCCAGCAAGTAGAAGCCCTGAGCCAACAAACGTCTAGTCATACATTAACCCCTCCATTCCCAGAACCATTCTTGTGGACCTCCTCTGGGCAGCATATCTTTGTTTTAGATATGGGGTTCAGTACTGCTTACAACACTCCAAGTGTGGTCAATAAAATAAACCAGAAATGAAAGCTAGTCTATGTGAGAGTAAGAATTTAACCACCTTCTGGTTCACTAATGTCCTTCAAGGAAGGAAATATGCTGTTCTTATGAGTGGGATCTGACAGGAAAGGAAAGGGGAGCATGGATCCAATAAGGGAGATGGAGTGGCCGGAGGGGAAGAGTGAGGGGAGGGGTGTGCGTACGATGGGTAGGTGGAGCGGATGGATGAAGGGAAGAGTGTGGAGTGGTAGGGCGGGGCTCGGAGGAACTGGATAGATAGAGGAGGAGAGGGAAAAGAGGCAGTTTTCCCTGAACTGGGAAAGTTCAATGGTGATGCCATCGGATTGTAGACTACCTAGGTAAATAGGAGCTGCTGTTGTTTTCAAGTTTGTGTTTAGCCTCACTGTGGCCATGGTTGGGACTGTGGAGACACAGGTCACTGTGAGAATAGGAAAGGAAATTAAATCTCCGGGCAAGCGGGAAATCCGGACGACAGGACAGGGGGAGCACAGGAACTCTGCAAAGCAGTTGCTTAATCTGAGCTGGGTCTCACTGATGTAAAAGAGGCCACATCAGGGACATTAAATGCAATAAACAAGTCTGGAGATGACGTATGTGAATACCTGACTCACCTGGTGGGGGCACGGATGGGAGTGAGGGAGGAGATCGAGGGACTGGTGTTACGTCTCCTACCCTTACAGAGGAGAGTGCTTGGGATGGTCTTCTCCACAGTTCATAGTCAGTGGGGGTGCTGGCATTTCCAGTGCTGTTCATGTTCTTACTGTCCGTTACGCCGTTGGCCTTTAGGGCATCAATGAAGGTCCTCCAGGGCTTCCTTCATCCTGTCAGTAGCTTCCTCTGGGTTTTCACCACTGTCAGTCACGCATGGAAACGCCATCACGCTCAGGTGGAGAAGGATTCTTCGTCGCTGTTTCCGTAACAATTTTGCTCGCCCTGAGCTGAACCCCTGAACCCAGAGGACCGGTGGGCCACTCTTACTCTGGCCTCTACCCTTTGATCTGTTTGTCATGGCTGACCCTACCAAAGCACAAGGCCCTGACTCCAGCCAACGTAGCTCTCCGGGTCACTGAGGCACGCAGGCCTCCAAACCCTACAACAAGGCTGTGATCTTCTTGGAGGGCTTCCATATTCTATGAATAAAAAATATCTGATCATTTCTTTCTTTATTTGTGGGTCATGTTGTGGAAAAGGGCGGCAGAATTCCATAAGCTGTGAAGTAGCTTAGGGTTTAATGAAAGCTCAGTTTAAATTTATGCTTGACACTCTCTCCTTCCAAATTTAGTACTTCCAGCGAGAAGTTTCCAGTTTGGTTCCCTACTGAGAGAACAAATGCGCAGTATTGTGGAATATTGAACTCTCTTTCCAATAGTGGTTTCTGTTCAAATCAATGAAATTAAAGTTCTGATGAGGAATGCAAGGCTATATCAGGCCAACAATCGACGGGCAAATATTTCCCCCACCTACCTACCTTCCTCCCTGTTCTTCTTCCCAGTAGGTTTGTTGTAGAACCTGCAGCTCATATTCAGCGAGGGACTGCCATTTGATATCTCGTTAAGATTAATGAATCAGAATCTCAGCCATGGGCAAATATTCCCCCCACTCACCTACTTTCCTCCCCGTTCTTGCTTCCAGTAGGTTTGGTGCAGAACCTGCAGCTCATATTCAGCGAGGGACTGCCATTTGATATCTGGCTAAGATTAATAAATCAGAATCACGTTCAATGCCATCGACGCATGTCGTGAAAGTTGTTACCTTTGCGACGCCAGTACACCGCAATATATAATAATAGAGGAAAAAATCTGTAAATTACAGTAAGTGGTTGGTGGTTGGCATCCGACTGCCTCAAAGGACAATGGGTGATGATCAACATCACAAGCCTGGGTAGAAGGTATGGAAATCCTGAGATACCCAGTGGTCAAGATCCCCCTCTCGGCCTCACCAGTGTAGTCCAAAGGAAAGCTTATGAAGCAGTATGTTAGGCACCAGCTCGGCTGCAGGAGCTGCCGGAAGGATGTTCAGTGACGTCCAGCCGCTTTCGGGGCTCCACTCCGGATTTGCTGTCTGGGTTTACTCCCGTAGCCTTTGTCCCTTCTGAGGCTGCCCTCAAGTTAAATAAGCAGTGCAAAAATAGAAATAAAAGGAAGTAGTGGGGTAATGTTCATGGGTTCAATTTCCATTCAGAAATCGAAATGGCTGCGGGGAGGAAGCTGTTCCTGAATCGTTGAGTATGTGCTTTGGGTTCCTGTACCTCCTTCTTGATGGTAACAATGAGAACAAGGCATGTCCTGGATAATGGGGGTCCTTAATGATGGACGCTGTCTTTCTTAGGCATAGCTCCTTGAAGATGCCCTAGATACGACGGAGGCCAGTGCCCCTGATGGATCTGACGAAGTTTACAACTCTCTGCAGCTTGCTTCAGTCCTGTGCAGTAGCCCCCCACCACCTCACCATACCAGACGGCGATGCAGTCAGAATGTGCTCCACGTACGGTAGATGATGTAAATGAGAGGAAGCAGTCACAAAAATGTGGGGAAGGGTAAGGTCGTCACGACTGAACCCATAAGAGAAGAATCTGAGTATTTTCCAAATGGTGAGGGAACAACAGCAGAGGTGTTGGCCTATTAAAGACATCATTGAAGTTATTGCACAATTAAATGTAAAAATATGAAAAGAATGCTTATCTTTATCTGAAGGGGCAAGGAATGCAAAGGAAATTGCACTTGAACAACGGGCCATAATTTTAAGCATAATCAGAACTTTACGTTAAAGCTATCTTTTGATCCATTTCCATTTATTTATGGCATAGTAGATGTGGCGAGCATTGATGGCCCTTGAAACGATGCTGGTGACCAGTGAAGATAATCGGATGGGTAAATGCAGTGGAATTGGGGCGGCCATGGTAGTGTAGTACTAGTTAGCACGATGCCTTACAGTGCCACCGTTCACCATTCCCACCACTGTCTGTAAGGAGTCTGCGCGTTCTCCCCGTGATCATAGAACATTGAAATCTACAGTACATTACAGGCCCTTCGGCCCACAACGTTGTGCCAACCATGTAACCTACTCTAGAAGCTGCCTAGAATTTCCCTGCTATTTTTCTAAGCTCCATGTACCTATCTAAGAGGCTCTTAAAAGACTCTATTGTATCTGCTTTTACCACCATCGCTGGCAGTGCATTCCACACACCCACCACTCTCTGTGAAAAACTTACCCCTGACAACCTCTTGGTATCTATTTCCAAGGACCTTAAAACCATGTCCTCTCACGTTAGCCATTTCAGCCCTGGGAAAAAGCCTCTGGCTATCCACACGATCAATGCCTCTCATTGTCTTATACACCTGTCATCCTCTCTTGCTCCAAGGAGAAAAGGCCAAGTACATGCAGCCTCCAATCCAGGCAACATCCTTGTAAATCTCCTCTGCACTCTCTCTATAGCATCCAAATCCTTCCTGTAGTGAGGCGACCAGAACTGAGCACAGTACTCCAAGTGAGGTCTGACCGAGGTCTTATATAGCTGTAACATTACCTCACAACTCTGGAACTGAATCCCACGGTTGATGGAGGCCAACACTCCATACACCTTCTTAACAGCACTGTCAACCTGAGCAGTAGCTTTGAGTGTCCTATGGACTCGGACCCCAAGATCTCTCCGATCCTCCACACTGCCAAGAGTCTTACCACTTATACTATAATCTGATCATGTGGGTTTCCTCCCACTTTCGAAAGATGTACAAGACAATAAGCGTTACGGAGGGTTGGTAAGACGTGGGCATGCCACATTGGGACGGGAAGCATGGCAATACTTGCGGGCTGTCCCCAGCACATCCTCAGACGCAAATGGCCCATTTCACTGTATTTTTCAATGTTTTAATATAAACGTGACAAATAAAGCTAATCTTTAATATTTAATCTTTACAATATACAGAAGTATTGAATTCAACTGAATTGACTTTATTACTTACATCCTTCATACAGATGAGGAGCAAAATTCTTTATGTACTGTATACACAGAAAGGTGCTGGCAAAAAGGGCCAGTAACATCACGAAGGATCCCACCCACCCACCCTGCTCACGGACTGTTTGTCCCACCCCCATCAGTGAGCAGGCTGCGTAGCATCCACGTCAGGACCCCCAGACTCAAAAGCAGTTACTTTCCTCGAGCAGTAGGGCTGATCAACTCCTCCACCCACTAACCCGTCCTTACACACCCCCCCCCCCCCCCCCACCACGGCTTTATCATTTCCCATCCGTCACAGACACTCCTGTGCCTAGCACCACTTTATGGCCATACAATTAATCTTGTGCGTAAGCTCTTGTACGCATTTTTTTGTTATTATTGTGTTCTTGATGTTACTGTGTTTTTTTTGTGTGCTGCATCAGATCCTGAGTAAGAATTACTTCACAAACAAGAGAAAATCTGCGGGTGCTGGAAGTCCAAGCCACACACACAAAATGCTGGAGGAACTCAGGCAGCATCAATGGAAAAATGTTTTGGGCCAAGACCAGTCCTGAGGAAGGGTCTCGGCCCAAAATGTTGACTGTACTCCTTTCCATAGATGCTGCCTGCTGAGTTCCTCCAGCATTTTGTGCCTGTTGCTAACAATTATTTCATTCTCCTTTACACTTGTCTACTGGAAATGAGATTAAACAATCTTGAACCTTGGTGTATTGATCAACCATGATCTAATTGATTGCTAGAACAGGTTGGATGGGCTGAAGGGTCTCGTCACAATTTTTCAAAGAGCCAGACTGTAAAGAAGGTTTTCCGAATGCCCTTAATGGACTGATGTAAGGATGCCAGTGTCCATTGATAGTGTAATGCTGTTTAATTCAGCCTATTTATGGAGCAATTTTGATTAATTTCATCCACCAGTACAAATGATGCTTGGAATTGATTGCAAACAGGATTAGAGAATAACAAACCGTGTTCTGCCCACTCGGTTACTGGCCAATTTATCACCGCTCTGAAATGACAGACCAGCGCCTTCCTGCATCCTCTCACTCTGTACTTCTCAAGTACAGGTTTTACCAATTGGCCCCATGAGTATTCTGGGCCAACGGCCGCTGACTGACAGCTGACCTTTCCAGTGGAAGTCACTGCTGCCGGCTGTTACCTTAGATATCCGCACAAAGTGGACAAAATATAGAAATCTATACTAGGTACCGGGGAGCAGACAGTCAGATGTCCCAGCTCTTTATCATTGCTTTTAACGGCAGAGGACGGTGTTGCTGCGGCTCTGCTGAACGCCGTGGGCACACTTCGTTGGCGGCAGAGCTGTGTGGCAGCACTTGCGGGCTGCTCCTGGCTCACCTTCGGGCGTGTTGGTTGTTAACGCAAGTGGCGCACTTCACTCCGCGTTTTTGGTGTGCATGTGATAAGTAAATCTTTTAATCTGAAATAGTCCGGGTGTTGAGTGGGCCTCGCATCTGGCCCCTTATGAAGAAAGCATGGCAGTACCTCTACTTCCTCAGGAACTCAGTAAGATTCGGCGTGACATCCCAAACTCTGACTAACTTCTATAGTTGTGCGGTGGAGAGTATACTGACTGGTCGTATGCCCTTGAGTGTAACGTCCTACACAAAGCAGTGGATAAAGCCCAGTCCATCGCGGGTAAAGCTCTCCCCGCCACCGAGCACATCTACACTGTCTCAGGAAAGTAGCATCTGTCATCAGGAATCCCCACCTCCCAGGACAGGCTCTCTTCTCGCTGCTGCCATCAGGAAGAAAGTGCAGGACTCGCACCACCAGGTTCAGGAACAGTTACTACCCCTCAACCATGAGGCTCTTGAACTAGTGGGAATAACTGCACTGAACCTCCCTCGCCCCATCATTGAGATGTTCCCACAACCAATGGACTCACTTTCAAGGACTCTTCACCTCATGTTCTTGATATTTATTGCTTATTTATTTATTATTATTATTATTTCTTTCTTTTAGTATTTGAACAGTAGTAGTTTGTCGTCTTTCGCATACTGGCTGAAGGCCCAAGTGGGACAGACAGTCTTTCACTGGTTCTGTTATGGTTATTCTGTAGTCCACCAAAAAATTAATTTCAGGGTTGTAGATGGTGAGAAATATGTTCTTTGATAATAAATGTATGTTGAACTTTGAAAAACCAAAGGAACGCAGCATTGTCAAAGGAGTTGACCCTCGAGTGAAATAAGAAAGCAAGGTGAGATCACTTGACTTCCCTTTGAGGAAGTTCAGCGGCAGTATCCTTCGCCTAACAAGCCAAACAATGCAGGCTGCCTGGGATTTATCACGTTGCACTTTGGGAGCACGTGCTACGCACAAGTACACGAGACAACACACTTCAAATGTACTGCCTTAGCTTTGAAGTATCTCAGGATATCCTGCGGTCATGAACTGCGCTTTATAAATGGAGATCTTTTATCTCTCACACTAAGAGATTCTCTTCCCTCTGTTTCTTCACATCCTGGGTTCTTTCTCCTTTCCTCCCTCTTCCCTTCCCTTTTCCTTTCCGTGTTCCCCTCTACCACTCACCCCACCCCTTTTTGTGGATGAATTTTTAGCTCCCAGCTGGATGAGGCCAAGCACAGGCTTTTGAATGGGACAATGCTTTCATAAGCCTCGCACAAGCATCGGCCATCAGGGAGTAGCTCTCTCAAACGCAGCTCTTCTCTCCGACGGACGAATTCACAGCAATCAAATCTGCTGAGTGAAAAAATGAATTTCAGTAAAGGCTGTCTCACACAGAGTTGTGAAAGTGTAGATCAAGGTGCCGCTGAAGATCAGAGAGGCAATTTCAGGTGAGAAGTTTAAAAGGGAAACTGTTTCAGTTTCCTGGGGATATGCAGAGAAGATCAGGAGTTGTGAATAAAATGTTCAGGTTGCCACAACTAAATAAATATGATGAATTAGTACATTTTCTGTTTGTGATGTGTTGCAGTTGGAGGGAGATCAAACAGAGAATGAGGAATCCCATGAGGTGCTACACAGAGAAATGCTGTAGAGATTCACATTCCAATTCAAATGTATTTCTCACGTGTACACTGAAACACACAGTGCAATACGTCATTTGCGCTAACAACCAACGCACCCAAGGTTGAGCTGGGGGGTCATCTGCAAGTGTGTGATGTTGCCGGAGGATGGGTCTGCGATTTATGGATTGGACTGTGTCTCTCTTGGACTTCTTCAGTTTTGTGTTTTACGTTCTGTGTGTCTTCGCCCGTCCTTTCTGGTTGCCGCTTGCGCGATTTGTTCGTTGTTTTTTTTTGCGTCGGTTGGGGCTCGGGGTTTGACGTTCTGGTCGCTATGTGTTTGTTTCTGTGTGTGAGGGGGAGGGGTTGAGGTTCCTTTTCTTTGAACGGCTCCCAAGGTTTTCCTTGTATCGTGGCTATCTGGAGAAGATGAATCTCAGAGTTGTGTTCTGCACACTTTGATACCTTGGGCTTTGAAGAGTTGGCACACATTCCAATGCCAACATAGCATGCCCAGATGAAGACAGTAAGACAGGCAAAATACTGGGAAAGTGATATAACATTCCCCTTTCAGAACAGCTGTACTAAATTCACTAGTATAGCACTAAGTTCTGGTGGTTAGTGATATTAATTCTGTCTTGCACCCGTTCCGACCTCTCTATGTTCAGCTACCTACACTTCTTTCATCGAGGGAGTGTAACCTTGTGGACTCAATGCTGAAGTCATTAGTTGTAGATAATGATTCTGCTTTTCCCATTTCAGCCTGACCTGCAGGGCATTTCCAACAGCTCTGCATTTCATAACTTACCTCTCCTTCTTTGTGTTTCCTCTCTCCAGTTTCCCTCATTACCCTATCAATCAGGCAACTTCATTAACAGCATAACAGCTCCTACTAACAGTTTCATAAACGTGCAACCTTGGCCTCGCCCTATTAGGACCATTCCCTTTGTTCTATCCACCCCTTCTCCATTCTCTCTGGTTTGCAGAATGATCTTCAGACTAGAACTTTATTTCTCTCTTTCAAGAGAGGCTTGACTTATTTGATGTTGCAGATTTTGCCGAGCTTGCCCGTTAGCTTGCAGATGTGTCACCATCCCGTTCTCTCGCCTCGGCCCTGACTGCCCACCCCCTTCAGCTGACAACCGCCAAAAGCAATGCGGTGCCCAGAATCACCTGCAGAGACTGCGACAAGAACTACGTCGGCCAGACAGGACGCGAACTCTCAACTCGTTTACGGGAGTACGGAGACGGGATCCTCTGTCACCGATCTCGGTACACAAAGACCGAGAAGGACGCCACTTTAACAGGGACGCCGCGGAGGTTCTGGCGCAGACAAACGCGAAGCAGGCGCGAGAATTTTTAGAAGCGCAGTTCTCTACTACGATATGTTTCGATAGGTACGGAGACACGATCCACCGTCGCTGATCTCTGCACACGAAGACCGAGAAGGACTGGCGCAGACAAACTCAAGGCAAGCACGAGAAGTTTTAGAGGCGTGGTTCTCTTCTGATAACTCAGTGAATAAACATGTCAAAATGGACGCCATCTACGAGCCCCTAAGAGCGAAAGAAACGCAGGCCAATAGAATTCAAAGGTCAACTGAAGGGGTAGCCAATCAGGACTGAGGCAAGCGAACAGGGGCCTATATAACCAGGCAGAAACGTCAACAACTGTACACTGAGGACGTCACCTTGTCTGCAAGCTAATTGCCAAGCTCGGCAAACACCTCAACATCAAACATCTCAACCCCAGCTACCAATATTCGCTTTTATCTTTTTTATTTCAGATTTTGATTTTCAGGACAGCTTGTGACATGGTATGATGGCATATGCAAAACATAACTAGACTGCTGATATGTTATTTTTGATAAAATGGAAAACTAGTGATAAATGATCAAAACCTTTACTCGAAGAATAAAGCCAACAGTTTCCCCATTTGTGACACTATAATTATCCTCCCACTTACACATCGGTGAGAACGGGAGTACAAGTGAGAGATTACACAAGGAAGTAATGAATAACTGGGAGTTATTGTAATTTTCCATTCACATGCAATGGTTTTGTTCTCATGCATAGAATTGTTCTGTACGCAGAAATAAAATTCTGTAGCTGAGCTATAATGGCTGAGAATAGACTATTAGAATCTCTGAATTGTTCCCCGATTAGCCATTAACTCCAGTGAAGAACACTGAGATTTTATATTTGTCGGATTGCTTTTTTTGAAATTGGTTTGGTAATTGGGAACACACAACATCTACACGACAGGCGCTAATTGATTCAATTTTGACAGCCTCCCTGAGCCAGTGGTGTCAGGACCAGTATTTCACAGAAGACTGACGATGGAAAGCGCCCGCTTTATCCACTTGAGTCGGGAGTACCTGGGTGAATAGTCAAGGCCGGTGGCGGGAGAGACCAGCGGGTAAATTGAGAGGCAGCGTCTAAATGAACACCGGAGGGACTGTGTGAGATTGACGGAGAGAAAGAGAGTGAGTCAAAGGCGAAGGAGTCTAGCAGCTACCAAGTTGTGGAATTAGCCAGAGATTTCTTCTCAACATGCACAACGTGTGGGAGGAATTCAACAGGAGGGAAATGAACAGTCAGCATTTCGGGTGAGGTGGTCTCGGCCTGAAACATCAACTGTTCATTTCCTTCCATGGACGCTGGCTGACACGCTGAGTTCCTCCACCATTGCTCAAGATCACCAGTATCTGCAGCATCTCTGTGTCTCTTGGAAATCTTATCTGTACCTTTTAACAAGCTCTAGTGGGACATTCCCGACTAATCCAGGCTCACTTAGTGATGAATTATCTATTTCACCTCAGGGTTTGTTAACTTATCTCAGGGTTTTCGTATTTGGACTATTTCTATACTGGTGTTGGATAAATTACTGCCTGAAGTTGCCTTATGCATCCATTTATTCTGTTGACTTATTGTCTGCTGGCATCATTATCTACAGGGGTTAATAACTCTGGGTGGTGTGGGACTGCAGGTTGCAATTAAAGTTGAGACATCAGAGGGAGAAACTATGAATATCGAGCAGATCCGAGCCCCGCTGGCTGCAAACTGAGACACCAAAGGCTGGCCGTACCCAGTCTGGCCTCCCCAGTTATGCTTACCCTTCAAGCTGTTCCTGTGGGCCCGACTTGAAGGATGAGTGGGAATCTGATTGAAAGATATAAGATTATTAAGGGATTGGACACGCTGGAGGCAGGAAGCATGTTCCCACTGATTGGTGAGTCCAGAACCAGAGGCCATAGTTTAAGAATAAGGGGTAGGCCATTTAGAACAGAGATGCGAAAAAACTTTTTCACCCAGAGAGTGGTGGATCTGTGGAATGCTCTGCCCCAGAAGGCAGTGTAGGCCAAGTCTCTGGATGCATTCAAGAGAGAGTTAGATAGAGCTCTTACAGATAGTGGGGTCAAGGGATATGGGGAGAGGGCAGGAACGGGGTACTGATTGTGGATGATCAGCCATGATCACAGTGAATGGCGGCGCTGGCTAGAAGGGCCGAATGGCCTACTCCTGCACCTACTGTCTATTGTCTATTGATATTCATGGCTCTAGCTCTCTAATGAGGCTTGAGGCCTGGCAGTCGCTGCTGTCCCTTGAAGCAGAGCGGGACACAAGGGATCCATGACAACTAGGCCGTGGGCTACAGATTCTGAGGCCCACATCCTGAACCATGATGGAGACTTTGTCAGCTCGCTGCTACCAAAGACAGCAGTGCTCCTTAAGCAAACTTGGAAACTTTACCTGAGTGACCAGCTTCTTATTCTTATGCTTGCTACACTTCCAGTGGAGCCCAGGGACTGGCAGTGATGTGTACGTGATTGTTTCAGCTCAGTGCCTCCAGCTTGTCTCTCATCCCCACATTTCAATTGACAGGGACAAGGAGACCTTGCTAGGGTTTTCCAATGAGACTGCTGGCGGAGGAGGGTGTGTCGTGGCTTGGTGTACTTTGTAGAACCATGGTCTCTTTTTCCGGCAAGGCGACTTCACCCCTTGTGGAAGGTGGGGGAGTAAGAGGCCATTGTGGAGTTGGATCTGGCCTAATATTGATAGTGTTTGATGGTATATTCCTTCCAAATCCTCTTCCGTCCAAATTTCAATGTCTAAAGCAAAAATTTATGATGAAGTGTAAGGTAGTGTAGCTTACCATATACTACCTTGCACTTTATTTATCTGTCTAGCAATCCATCTATTTAGCTATCCATCTATCTATACATCTATCCACCTATTCATCCACTTGTCTATCCATCTATCCATCCATATATCCATCTATCTATCTATCTATCTATCTATCTATCTATCTATCTATCTATCTATCTATCTATCTAGCTATCTATCTATCTATCTATCTATCTATCCATCCATCCATATATCCATCCATCTATCTATCTATCTATCTATCTATCTATCTATCTATCTATCTATCTATCTATCTATCTATCTATCCATCTAGCTATCTAGTCATCTATCTGTCCATCCATCTTCCTATCTAGACATCTTTCTACCTATCTATCTATCTATCCATCTACCTATCCGTCTATCTATATATTTATCTATCCATCCATCTATCTAGATGTCTGTCTATTTACGTACTGCAATATAGCACAGAATAGGCTCTTCTGGCCCTTTGAGTTGTTCCGCCCAGCAATCCCTCAATTTAACCCTAGCCTAATCACGGGCCAATTTACAATGACCAATTAACCTACCAACTGCTAGCTCTTTGGACTGTGGGAGGAAACCAGAGCACCCGGAGGAAACCCACACGGTCATGGGGAGAACATTCTTACAAGCAGCGGTGGGAATTGAACCCGGGTCACCTGTATTGTAAACCGTTGTGTTAACCACTACACCACTGTAGTTATCTTGTAGGCATTTACAGGAAAAACAAGAAATACAATAGAATTTATGAAAATCTATACATAAAGATTGACGAGCAAACTAAGTGCAAAAGAAGACAAGTTGTGCAATTAAAAACAATAATATTGAGAACAGAAGTTGTAAGAAGTCATTGAAAGTCAAGTCGTCAAAATTACTGTCACTTAGCATGTATACTGCCAAACGAGACAATGTTTCTCCAGACCGGATGTAACACACAGTAGTACACGTGACACACAATAACTTAGGAAAGTAAGACTTAAATCTACAAATGAATTAGGTGTCGATAAACAAAGTAAAGTGCATAAAACAAATATTGTGGGGCACAGTACAAATTATCCAGTGATAATTTTGAATGTGATGCGGCAGGGAATTCAAAAGCCTAATGGCCTGAGGAAAGAAACGGTTTCCCGTCCTGACCGCTTTTGTCTTTACGGATGGGAGTCTCCTGCCTGATGGTAGAAAGTCAAAGAGGATGCTGGATGGACGGGTGGGATCCTCAATAATACTAGGGGCCCTGCATACGCAGCGCTCCTGATAAGTGTCCCCCATGGATGGTAGGGAGACCCCTATGATCCTCTCAGCCGTTCTCACACTTTCTTTGTAGGGACTTCCAGTCCGTTACCCGGCTGCTCCCGTACCACTCACTCCTGTGAGTGTCCAAAGGTTATGGAATCATTTCAGAGTTGTGATGAGTAAAGTTATCCATGCTGAGTAGGCGCTGAGTAGGCTACGGTCAATTATGGAAAACTCTGAATATCCTCTACATAGCACCATCCAGAGACAGAGAAGCAGTTTCAGCGACAGGTTACTATCGATGCAATGCTCCTCAGACAGGATGAAGAGGTCAATACTCCCCAATGCCATTAGGCTTTACAATTCAACCGCCAGGACTTAAGAACTTTTTAAAAGCTATTATAAATGCTTTTTGAGATATTGATTTAGATGCATATCATATTGTATGTAATTAGAACATACAATATTGTATGTTGTTTGTTGTCTGCTACAACAAGTGTATGGGACATTGGAAAAAAAGTTGAATTTCCCCATGGGGATGAATAAAGTATCTATCTATCTATCTATCTATCTATCTATGCCAGTTCAAGAGCCTGATTGTTGTGGGCTCGTAACTCTTCGACTGCTTGGAAAAGCCAGAAGTCAGTACCTGGCTTACTACCACTGATAACTCTCTTGAAATTTGTTGTTTTGCGGCTGCAGTACACTGCGATACATAAAGAGTTACTGTAAGCTACAAAACAGAATAAGGAATAATAAATACATAGAGCAAAAGTGAGCTGGTGCTCATGTGTTTGTGGATTGAGCAAAAATCTGATGGCAGAGCGGAAGAAGCAATTCCTAAAATGTTGAATCTGTGTCTCCAGGCTCCCGTACCTCCCTCCTGGTGGAAATGAGAAGGCTTGGCATAGATGGTAAGAGCCCTTGGTGATGCATGCCAACTTCTTGAGGCATCACCTATTGATCACGTCCTCTGGTGTCGTCGCAGGAAAGCAGCTTCCATCATCAGGGACCCCCACCACCCAGACATGCTCTCTTCACGCAGGAGCCCCAGGCCTCACACTACAAGGTTCAGGAACAGTTATTACCCCACAACCATCAGGCTCTTGAACCAAAGAGGATAATAATGAAAAAAAAAACTCTTCTCCGGTTTCCAGCCAGACGCAGCTATCGATTATAACCGATGTTTCGATGACAAACCCCGCCATCTTCATTGTAACATTCATTTTAATTGATAACTGTACCTGGCTGGAAGCCCGAGAAGGATTTATTCATCTTATACACCGGAAAAGCACTTGATCCTTTTTCAAAGGAGATAACTTCACCCAATTTCACTTGCCCCATCACTGAGATTTTCCCACAACCTATGGACTCACTTTCAGGGACTCTTCATCTCATGTTCTCGATATTTCTTGCTTGCTTGCTTGTTTGTTTGTTTGTTTGTTTGTTTATTTATTTATTGCTGTCCAAGTTGCATGCCATCTTGGACAATGACTCCCATCCACTCCATAATGTACTGGTTAGGCACAGGAGTACATTCAGCCAGAGACTCATTCCACTAAGATGTAACACTGAGTGTCATAGGAAGTCATTCCTGCCTGTGGCCATCAAACTTTACAACTCCTCCCTCAGAGTGTCAGATACCCTGAGCCAATAGGCTGATCCTGGACTTATTTCCACTTGTCATGATTAACTTATTATCATTTAATTATTTATGGTTTTATATTGCTATATTTCTTCACTATTCTTGGTTGGTGTGGCTGTAATGAAACCCATTTTCCCTCGGGATCAATGAAGTATGTCTGTCTGTCTGTCTGTTTATTTGCACTGTTTGTTGTCTTTTGTACACTGGTTGAATGCCCAGGTTGGTGGGGTCTTTCATTGATTCTATTATGGTTATTATTTCTATTATGGATTTTCTGAGTGGTTGGTTGGCATCTGTCTCTCTGGAAGGACAATGGCTGCCTCACCAGTGTAGTCCAAAGGAAAGCTTATGAAGCAATATGTTTGGCCCCAGCTTGGCTGCAGGAGCTGCCAGGAGGATGTTCAATGACGTCCATCTGCCTTAGGTGCTCCTCTCCAGATCTGCTGTCTGCGTTTACTCCCGGTAGTCTTTGTCTCTCCCGAGGCTGCCCTCAAACCGGTGGGGCTATTTACCCATAGCTGGGGATCTGGTTCATGAGCACCACGGCATGTCCGCACACCGGTGGGCCTGCGTGCTACGTGTCCGGGGGCCAGACCTCCTCCCCGTCCTCTGTAGTTCAGCCCGAGTCTGAAAGGAGTTCAGTTTCCGTGTGTCGGCAGCGAGGAGGCTGTACATGAGGCTCGCTGTTGGAGAGGCTGTGTGCTGGCAGGGAGAGACTTACACACTCAGCCCGCCTTCTTGCAAGACCGCGAGCCAACGGTGGAAGCTGAAAGTGAGAGTGACAAGCACTACCGCGCTAGACGCATCACAATAACCATTTCGATTCACTGAGTATGCCCGCAAGAAAATGATTCTCGGGGTTGCATACAGTGACAGAGGTGTACTTTGATAATAAATTTACTTTGAACTTGGGTGGGGTGTTGTCAGAATAATGAATTCATTATTGTTACAAAACTTTAATTTGATACGAAACTCATCAGCCTGACACACAAAACCTGCAAAGTTGGAGGAAATAAAAACTTCTCCTAAAGGAGTGAAAACTCTCTCAACTGGAAATTTAATTGGCCATGGCCGTTTACTGCCGGGCAGCATGTTTGAGGACGCACAGTTCCATGGAGCTCTGTGTCATTCTGAGGATGAAAGTGTGTGCGATTTCACTACCAGGCACGATGGTGTAAACACAGCACAGTTTGCTTCTCGATAGCCACTGTAAGCATCGTGCAGCAGAACATTTTGCTGAGGCAACCCTCGTACTTTTAATCTTTCAAACCCCCCCCCCCGCTTCCCCGCCTCTTGGCGTTCCATCCCCCTCTTCCCACCCTCCCAGATGGATCACTCCCTTCTCAGTACTTGGTGCCTCCGGTGCTAATGAAGTTTGCAGCAGTGGGTTTTAAAAGCAAAACGGGCGTTGGCACGCTGTGTGGTGACCATATGGCACCCCTGCACCAGCACACTGTGGTTTCCAGGGCTGGTCTCTTATACAGCCTTCTCCACATTTCATTTCCCGTTGGATGTAACACTCTAATTGTTACATCCTCAGTTGTGTGGACAGGCTGCCAGGTGCGGACGAAGAGTCTTAATTCTGTCATTTAGCTAATTCCAGTCAGAGTCAGGTTTAATATCACCGGCATATGTTGTGAAATTTGCTAATTTTGCAGCAGCGTTACAATGCAATGCATGATAATCGAGAAGAAACTGCGAATTACAGTAAGTACATATGTATATTAAATAGTTAAACAAACAGTGCAAAAGCAAAGTAGTGAGGTGGTGATCATGGGTTCAATGTCCATTCAGAAATCAGATGGCAGAGGGGAAGAAGCTGTTCCTGAATCACTGAGTGTGTGCCTTCAGGCTCCTGTACCTCCTCCCTGAGGGTAACAAAGAGAAGAGGGCATGTCCTGGGTGATGGGGGTCCTTAATGATGGATGCCGCCTTTCTGAGGCATCGTTCCTGGAAGATGTCCTAGATTCTACGGAGGGCAGTGCCCATGATGGAGCTGACTGAGTGTACAACTGTCTGCAGCTTATTTTGATCCTGTGCAGTAGCCCCCCCCTCCCCCCCATGCTAGATCCTGTCCACGGTACATCTGTAGAAATTTGCGAGTGTTTTTGGTGTCATACTGTATCCCCTCACACTCCTCATGAAATATGTCCGCTGTCTTGCCTAGAGACCATACTTAATTGTATGGAGCGTTTGATATATACTCTGCAGTAATCTATTGCGACTGTCTTTGGCAATCCCTACTTGTGTGGCTAAATGCCTGTGGCTAGTGTGAACAGCATTTTATGTGTTTTCAAACAAAAGTGAATGAATGTGGAATTTAGTGACAAGAGTGGTATTTACTCCTCTGCCGAATTCTGCTCAGTACGATGGTACCGAGCTGCCTCCGTCAACCAATCTGCCAGATTCCCCTCAGTACGATGGTACCGAGCTGCCTCCGTCAACCAATCTGCCAGATTCCCCTCAGTACGACGGTACCGAGCTGCCTCCGTCAACCAATCTGCCAGATTCCCCTCAGTACGACGGTACCGAGCTGCGTCCGTCAACCAATCTGCCAGATTCCCCTCAGTACGACGGTACCGAGCTGCAGTGAGATGCATTGTTTGCGTTAGCAACTAACAGGGCCCGAGGATGTGCCGGGGGCAGCCCACAATTATCACTACGCATTCCGGCGCCTACGTAGCTTTCCCACGATGCTCGTCAGAAGAACACAATAAGCAACGGAGCACCAACTGGAAAAGCAAGCCCCTTTGCTCCCTTGCACCCACTCATCACCATAAGGCCAAAGAATTTGCTCTAGCATTACATAATTTCTTTCTCAACCCCAATCTCCCATCTTCTCCTCATAGCCCTCCATTCCCCGACTAATCAAGAACCTATCAACTTCTGCCTTAAATATGTCCAAAGACCTGGTCTCCTGTTGCAATGAATTCTGCAGATTCACCACCCTCTGGCTAAAGAAATTCCTCCTTATCATTCTAAGTGGACGTCACTCTATTCTGAGGTTGTGCCCTCTGGTCCTAGACACAATAGGAAACATCCTCTCCATATCTACTCTACTGAGGCCTTTCAACACTGGTTAGGTTTCAATGAGGTACCCTACCCACCCCCCATTCTGTGAGTACAGGCCCAGAGCCATCAAACACTCCTCACGTCATCAGCTTTTCACATATGCACGGAGTTCTCCGGACTCCAGTGTCCAGTGCGCTCGTGGATTTTGCAGACATTGGACCTTCCCCAGTAGTCTCACAGGCTCAGGTCTCCATTTGTCAGGCCTTGGCCTACTGACCTTCAGGCTTTGATCTTCAGTATTGACTCCCAAACTTGCCGAAGATGAGGAATGAGGAACCGGAATCCAGGATAGTTAAAACACAGCTCTGAAAGACGGGACGGGGTGCAGCCTGCCCTCTGAGCTGCAGGGCCGTAGGTTCAAGTCTGATGATCCAGCACTCGACTGGGGAAGTTCATCATTTGGTTGAGATGTCAAGCCAAGTACCTGACTGCCTTCCCAAAACGACATGCAACTTCATCACCTAGTTTATTTTATCTGTAGGCTGCCTCTATCATTTTGCATTGAAGTAAACAAAAATAGATCTATACCCTAGCCGTAGAGCAATATACAACAGGAACAAGCCCTTCGGCCCATTGAGTTCATGCTAACCACCATGCGCACCCAACTAGTTTCAATTTCCTGGGTTCAGCTCCCACACCCCTCCATGTATCTATCCAAATGCTTCATAAATAATACCATTGTACCTGCCTCACCCACTTCCTCTGGCAGCTCATTCCGTCTGCTCACCAGCCCTCTACATGGAAATCTTCCCCCTCAGATCACTTCTCAAGCTTTCCCCTCTCACCTTGGTTTCGGACTCCCTATCCTCGGGCAGAGATCTTTACCACCCATCTTATCGATGCCTCTCAAAATCTTAATTAGCATTTGGGAATGCCGGAGAGGGGTTGATTTTAATAGAGGGGGCAACTCGGATGGTGTTTTGACTGTTCTGTTGAGATAGGGTGGACAGGGTGGAGATTTGACTCTACCAAAGGAGGTGTAAGATGCTCCTTCCCTCTGCTAGCCTGCAGGTCACTCTTGGGCAAGGAGTAGCCCCTGCTTAGCCCCTCAGTCAGGGTCACATAAAGCCACGGAAGCAGCTGGTGTATTGTCATTTGAGCAGCCGGTGCATGTCACAAGTCCTGGTTACGCGACCGCTGACGTCAGGCAGACAGTCTCTGAAGAGTATCGATAATGGCTGGGGTCACCGTCTTGTAAAGACGCTGCCCAGAAGAACACAATGGCAAACCAGGTCTGCAGAAAGGTTTGCCGGCTGGTGGTAGGTGTCGTGGTATTTGCACAGGATCTCGAGGCCAGTGGTCCCTGGTTTGAAGCCGGCCGGCTCCTTGCCTGCTTTCCATCCGTGCTGCGCCGAGCGTCGGGCAAGCCACCCGGCCTCCGGAAAGCAGACAAATGCTGAAGAAATGGCAAGGTTGCCGCCTGACGCACTGCGAGGCGTGGAAAGGAACAAGAGCAACGATCCCGGAAAGACCGTGATCGTCTACGCCATAGGGCACAGCACATGGCGATGAAGATGACTGAGACGTGCCACCAGTCTACGGCGACTTTCAAGAGGCTGTAAGAAAGAAATGAATGAACGATGAGCAGTCAGAAGAAAGACAAGGAAACGTGCGTCTAAAACTGATGTTGTCATTTATCCCGCACACAGTCAGCTGTAGGATGGGATTGAACTTGGGATGAGGATAACACAGCACTCAAAACGTGACTGAATGTGCAGCCATTAGTGTCACACTGACATATCACTGCAGTGCACCATAACTCCTCCACTAACAATCAGGGAATGACAACAGACAGAGTCTATGAAGGATAGAGTATCACAATTCAATGTAGTGGTGTGATTACTGGCAAACAGCTCTTGTGACTGCTCAGGCAGCGTCACAACAAAGCTCCCTGGTTCTCAGAGACATTTATAGTGCGTAAGCAAACTGAAAGGTGTCGGCAACAATTATGTAATGATGCAACCTGTCGTTCAAAAATGCCTGTCCTGCTTAGGCTACGTCCACACTACGCCGGATAAATCTGTAACCAAAGCCTTTTCTCTTCGTTTTTACCCTCTGTCCACATTAAAACGGCGTTTTCATCCCCCAAAACCGGAGCTTTTCAGAAACACTTTCCAGGGTGTGTAATTTTGAAAATGTCACTTGGGCAGGTCGGTGTGGACGGGGTAACCGGAGAAATCTGAAAACGCTGTCAGACGGCAGCGCGCCACTTCATTGTTTTCTTGAACGCAACCTAACAATTTCAGAACAGACGGCAATGAGACTGAAGCCAGAAGAGTTAGAAATGTACTCACCAAATACTTTGACCCATAACTTACTGAATAAATAAGTGTACTCACTTGGCCCTGTTTTCTGTCCTTGCTCGTATGAAGGTGGTTTATCTATTTATGCAAGTACTTCTCTGACAATAGATGTGTAACAGTCTAATGTAACATTTTATGGAAATACAAGATAACACTGATGCAGACATGTTTTACACATTTAGCAAGGTGCTTTACTAATGCAGCAGAGTTGGTCAGTTTTTCAATTTTCGTTGTTCTGTAAGAGCCGTCTGTTCTGCTTTCAGCCTGTTTGGGTTGAAGCTAAGATCAAGGGCTTTGTTGTTCAACTTTGGAATGTGGTGTCAGCCAGTCAGGATGGTGGAGTTGGGAGGAGGTTTCTAGAGAGTGCCGGGGGGAGAGGTTTTGGTTGGCGGGAGCTGGGAGAAGACAGTGGGGAACCTGGCTGAGGAGGCCGTCCCTGTTGCACAAGGTGCTTTGTTCAGATGAAAGGCTTCAAGGAGGAAAGGCCAGTATTATGATTATGATCAGAGATTAAGAGAGCTAGCGCTTTACTCTTTGGAGAGAAGGAGGGTGAGAGGAAACATAATAGAGGTGTACAAGATATTAAGAGGAATAGACAGAGTGGACAGCCAGTGCCTCTTCCCCAGGGCACCACTACTCAGTACAAGAGGACATGGCAAGGTAAGGGGAGGGAAGTTCAAGGGGGATATTAGTGGAAGGTTTTTCACTCAGAGAATGGTTGGTGCGTGGAATGCACTGCCTGAGTCAGTGGTGGAGGCAGATACACTAGTGAAACTTAAGAGACTACTAGACAGGTATATGGAGGAATTTAAGGTGGGGGGTTATATGGGAGGCAGGGTTTGAGGGTCAGCACAACATTGTGGGCTGACGGGCCTGTAATGTGCTGTACTATTCTATGTTCTATGTATTCCCGTGGGGGAGCCGGTTTGTTCAGGACATTCGGAAAGTGGCGTGTGCGTTCATGCAGACCGGCGGTCCAACGCGTGAGTTACAGACAACTTCAAGATGAGCTCCAAACTTACAGTATGTGTACTTTTGACTTCTTAATTATAATGGGTCCTTCTTGTTTTTTTTTCTTTCCTTTTCTATAGAAAGCAGAGAGTTGGGATATAAGGGTGTTTCTCTGGTTGGCAATCAGTGGTGGGCAGCATGCTGCAGGGTTTGGTGCTGGGCTCGCAATTGTTCACGATATACATTAACGATCTAGAAGAGGGGACCAAGTGTAGTGTATCGAAGTTTGCTGATAACACTAAATTGAATGGAAAAGCAAGTTGTGCAGAGGATACAGAGAGTCTGCAGAGGGATATAGATAGGTTAAGTAAGTGGGCAAGAGTCTGGCAGATGGAGTGCAATGTTGGTAAATGCGAGATCATCCACTTTAGAAGGAAAAGTGATTATTTAAATGGTTAACGATTGCAGCGTGCTGCTGTGCAGAGGGACTTGGGAGTGCTTGTGCACGAATCACAAAAGGTTAGTTTGCAGGCTGTCAAGAAGGCAGATGGAATGTTGGCCTTCTTTGCTAGAGGGATTGAATTTAAGCGCAGGGAGGTTATGCTGCAATTGTACAGGGTACTGGTGAGGCCGCACCTGGAGTACTGTGTGCAGTTCTGGTCTCCTTACTTGCGGAAGGATATACTGGCTTTGGAGGATGTGCAGAGGAGGTTCACCAGGTTGATTCCGGCGATGCGGGGCTTAGACCATGAGGAGAGATTGAATGGCCTGGGACTGTACTCACTGGAATTCAGAAGGATGAGAGGAGATCTTACGGAAACATATAAAATTATGAAAGGGATAGATAAGATAGAGGCAGGAAAGTTGTTTTCACTGGTAGGTGAAAGTAGAACTAAGGGACATAGCCTTAAGATTCAGGGGAGTAGATTTAGGATGAAGATGCGGAGGGAGGAACTGCTTTTCCCAAAGAGTAATGAATCTGTGGAATTCTCTGCCCAATGAAGCAGTGGGGGGGGGGGGGTACCTCAATAAATATATTTAAGTCAAGGTTGGTTAGATTTTTGCATAGAAGGGGAATTAAGGGTTATGGGGAAAAGGCAGGTAGGTGGAGATGAGTCCATGGTCAGATCACACATGATCTTACTGAATGGTGGAGCAGGCTCGATGGGCCGGATGGCCAACTCCTGCTCCTGTTTCTTTTGTTCTTATAACTCTTTGGTTAAGTTAATGTTCATAAATATACTTTATTTATATTTGTATGAAATGCTCGATCCATTATTTCCTGCCGACAGACCGATTTTGTTGGGGGGGGGGGAGGGAAGAGACAATAAATCACAGAGCATTCACACAAACTGGGGTTTGGGTGGGTGAGACGTCACGGGTTTGGTGGGACCAAAGTCGTATACACCCTAGACGTACGGAGCCGGAGAAAGGTGGGCATGTTCCTCACTGCGGAGTCCAGTGGCTGTTACCGAGGGGCTAACGGGCTGCATTTCCAGAGATGCCCAGTAAACAGGGCTTTCACCCGACTCTAGGTTGACTGTTTGTGAATCCTAATGGCCAAGGGTAAGAATGACCTCATATAGCGCTCTTTGGAGCGGCATAGCTGTCTTAGACTATCCCTAAAAGATGGCATGCAGAGGGTGAGAAACATTATCCAGAACTTCCAGGGTCCTTTGTTCTACCACAACCTCCAGTGTGTCCAGTTTGACTCCTATAACAGAGCCAGCCTTTCTAATCAGTTTATTGAGCCTTGATGCCATTGCCCCAGCATAGAAGATTGTACCAAGGACAACAGATTGGTAGAATATGTTAAAGAGAGACCTGCATACTCTAAAGGACTTCAGTCTCTTCAGGAAGTAGAGGTACCTCTGGCCCTTCTTGTACTCAGCCTCTGTGTTGGTGCTCCACTCAAGTCTGTCATCCAGGTATACACCTCTGATGGATGACTAGTATAATTATCCACTTTTAAATCTTAATTTTAAGAATTGTTAGATCCTCAGAGATCTTGACACCCAGGAACTTGAAACAGCTCACTCTCTCCACTTCTGATCCAGACTCCCCATGTTCCCCCTTAAATATTTCACCTTTCACCCTTAACCTATGACCGTGGTCAAGGCAGAGTGTGATAAAGAGAGAGAAGCAGAGAGGATAAGTGAAATTCCAAGCCTCAAGACCTCTAGATCTGAAAGCACTGCCAACCCTGTTGGAGCATGGAAAATTGAGATGCGCGAGAGGCCAGTTTTGAAGGAATGTGTATAATCTTGCGGAGTAAGTTATGGCTCAGAGGGAACCTGGGTGATAAACAAAGTAGACAGGCGATGGGCCAAAAGCAATCAGAGTGAGTCTAGGACAAGAGGACACAGCCTCGGGGTAGAGGGCATCCATTTAAAACAGAGATGCGGAGAAATTTCTTCAGCCAGAGGGTGGTGAATTTGTGGAATTTATTAGCACAAGTAGCTGTGGAGGCCAGGTCGTTAGATGTATTTAAGTCAGAGCTTGTAGGTTCTTGATTGGACACGGCATCAAAGGTTATGGGGAGAAGGCCGGGGAGTGGGGCTGAGGAGGGGAAATAAGAATCAGCCATGATGGAATGGCAGATCAGTCTCAATGGGCCAAATGGCCTAATTCTGCTCCTATGTCTTATGGTCTTATGGTCTTATTGGGCATCATCACCATTACTCTGTGAAATACTGCATCTTCAACCATGGATCCCCGAGTGCTTCACTTGCGGCAATTTAGAGAAAGATATTACTTTATATATTACCTACCTGCTTTTTCTCTTTTTCTGCTCTTAATTCCCCTACTGTGCAAAAACCTATCCAACCTTGTCTTAAATATATTTACTGAGGTAGCCTCCACTGCTTCATTGGGCAGAGAATTCCACAGATTCTCCACCCTCTGGGAAAAGCAGTTCCTGCTCATCTCCACCCTAAATCTACTCCCCTGAATCCTGAGACTATGTTCCCTGGTTCTAGTCTCATCTACCAGTGGAAACAACTTTCCTGCCTCTATCCCTTTCATAACTTTATGTTTCCATGAGACCTCCTCTTATTCTTCTGAATTCCAGCGAGTACAGTCCCAGGCGACTCAATCTCTGAAAACCAAGGAGCTGCTTTCGGCAGAACCTGCTACGGTGCTGTGAGGCTTTTGACCGATAATGAAGGAGGAACGGTGGTGTATTTCCAAGTCCTTTACCTTAACCTGCATTGGAAGACAATTTTGACAGGTGGTACTCACTGATGCCTCTGTGAGCCAGTGGCAGAGGAGCTGAATGTTGGGGTTGGCGCACGTGTTGCCCCCCAAGTGGGCAGCGCCAGGCAGGCTGGTGTCCCACTCCGTGAATGCGCTTGGAGAATATTCCTTCATAATCCCAGTGTTTTGCTTTCGGTCAGCACAGTGGTTAAGCTGGAGGCACTGATGCTTCACAAGCCCGACGACCTGGGCGTGACCCCGACCGCCTTCTCTGAGGCAGGTACCCTTCAACACCCCGGACTGTTTGGTTAACTGGCTCCTGCAAGTTGCTCCTCTTGTACAGCTGAGTGGTAGCACAGAAGCCTAACGGTTAGCGCTGTCCCTTTCCAACGCCAGATTCATCGATTGGGACTCAATTCCTGCCTCTGTCTGGAGGCCGCTCGTACGTCCTCCCCGTGACCGCGTGGCTTTCCTCCGGGTGCTCCAGTTTCCTCCCACAGTCCGAAGACCTACGATGAGAGCTCGTGTCCCCGTTTCTTACGGTTAGTGGTTCTCGGGCCAGTGTGACTTCCTGACCTCAGCAAAAATCGGCAAGTGGTAAATCCCTCCAAGAAATCCACACACTCTGATGTAATGTTCTCTGCAGCAGGGAGTTCCCTGTCATCGTATTCTTTACTCTCGGAAGCAACATTCCTGGGTGCAACGGCTCCCTGATGCTCAGCAACCGTCAAGCGGGCTGAGTAGCCAATCACGTTAAAAGGTTCTCACAGACTATAGTGTACGTCAGGAAGGAGAAAGCATAGCTTTAATCAGCGGCTCCTTCAAGTAAAAATCACACGAGGCAGCTCAGTGAAGTGTGGAGGGAAAGGTGAATCACCCCTCAGAGCAAAGGATGTCTGGACTGGGTCAGGGTCAAAGGTGAACTGAGCCGGGCTCGTTTGCAAACATTGGCTAACAGCCACGTGACTCCGCGGTGAGGGGGCCACTCTTCATCAGCGACATATGCCTCGGGTCGGTGTGATTTGGGGTTCAACCGGAACGTCGTGATGTTCCGATTAGCAGAGCCTCGATTTGAATCAATACTGTGTAAATACTGCCCGTACACAAGTATCACTTGGCAAGACATAACAGATTGTACACCGCATACAATTATAAAGGAAGTATATTTAACAATTTCAGCTGTAACAAACAGTTAATAGGAAACAGAAAAGAAAAGGGTCCATTACGGTTAAACTAGTCTAAAGTGCACCTAACCATTGGAGCTTGGACTGGAGTATTCGGGGGTGTATCTTATACTCAAGCGCTAGACCCATGGTCTGTGTGAAATCACCCATCACATCCTGAACCTCCCTCAAAGTCCATCTCGAACAAGCTGGCTCTCTCAGGAGTGTTGGTTCTCCCTGCTAGGAGCCACTTGTCCGCACAAAGCACTTCTTGCAATGGTAACTCTCCTTCAAACGGCATTCAGCTGCACCTTCCATTGTGCTCCCATCAAAAGACCCCAGACCAGACTATTGTCCTTCAGAAAACTCTTCCCCACAGCTCTCTAGAACCTTCTCTCGCTTCCCACAATCCTGATTGGCTGACTCGGATTCCTAATCTGGACAACATGAGTCCTTAGCTTCGCAGAACACACTTCCCAAAATGGCACTCTGCTTTCACAGAAAGCTGCTAATATAAACTACCTAACAGCTTGGCAGTGGAACTCTTAACCAGGGCGTTGCACAAGGAAACATTGAAAAGAAACATAAAACACAAGATATTCTGCAGAAAAAATGCTGGAAGAACTCAGCAGGTCAGGTAGCATCTATGGAGAGGAATAAAGAGCCGATGTTTCGGGCTGAGACCCTTCATCAAGATGGATGTTAACAAAATGTTATATTTATACAGGGCAGAGTAGGCTGTTCCAGCCCTTTGAGCCACGCTGCCTAGCAACCCCCAATCTAACCCGAGCTTAATCACAGGACAACTTACAATGACCAATTAACCTACCAACCGGTAGGTCTTTGGACTGTGGGAGGAAACCGGAACACCCGGAGGAAACCTGCTCAGTCACTGGGAGAACATACAAACTCCTTACAGGCAGCGGTGGGAATTGAACCTGGGTCACCTGTACCGTAAACTGTTGTGCTAACCACTATACTACTGTGCCACCCTAACCTGGAAAAAAAAGTATAAAATATTCTCCAGGGTTAAGGAGTTTGCTCAGCAGTCACCATAGCTGGGTGCGTCAAAAGAAATTCATCTCGACGTTGGCGACAAGTTGCAATATTTTCAGGCTGTTTTGCAGAGAGGGAGACTGCTATGCAGTTACACGAAATATTCACCGTCTTCCTGCTTTCTCACTGATGCTGTGACACAGCAGGGTCCGTGGAGGCGGGCTGAATTTCCACCATTCTCAGAGAGCCCAGAGTGGCCGCTGGTTTCCTGGTGGAGCATTGACTGGCGTCCACACTGTTATTGTCACAATCACAAAAGCTGGGGCTGTCGTTTCCTGAATGAACGATTGTGGGATTTCAATGCTCGGAGAAATAGTGTCACTTCCCTGGGAACTGCGGAGTGACAGCACTTCAAGTGATTCATTGCTTGTGAAGTGCTTTGAGTTCTTCAGAGCGATGAAGATGTGTGTTAAATGTACCAGCAATCCTTCCCAGTCAGCAGCCAAGCTCTGTGCAATAGCAGTTGACAAAAAGTGTTTGGTAACCAAGGTTCATCGATATTGGTTTATTATTATGTGCCAAGATACACTGAAAAGCTTGTCTTGCATACTGTTTGTGCAGATCAAATCATTACACAGTGCACTGAGCTAGGATAATATACATTAATGATGATGAATCATGTATAAAAGTTACTGAAAACTTGCAGTGCAGTTAGAGGTAGATTTTGAGGCCTAGAGCACATATTATCGTGCAAGAGTCTGATACCAGAGGGATAGAAGCTGTCCTTGAACCTGGTGATCTGTACTTCCAGGCTTTTGTAGTGTCTGCCCAATGGACACTATGTCGGAACGGGAATGGGAAGTTGTGTATTTAATATTTCAGTAATATTTGAGTAATATTGTAAATATATTGTCTGAGGAAGCATTCTTTGTTGAAATAATTCATTACGAGTTACGTATTTCTTGGTGGGTGGCGCGGTGGAGGTACGTCTCTACCAAATGAGGGGTAAGGTGCTCTTTCCCGTTACTAGCCTACAGGTCAATACTTTGGGCAAGCAGTAGCATCTGCTTAGCTCCCCTGATTAGGGTCACGTGGTGGTGGATAGTTGTATGAGCAGCCGGTGCAGATCACAAGTCCTGGTTATGTGACCACTGACGCCAGGCAGACAATCTCTGAAGAGTATTGATAATGCTGGGGTCACCCATCTTGTAAAGACACTGCCCAGAAGGCAACAGCAAACCACTTCTGTAGAAAAATTTACCAAGAACAATCATGGCCATGGAAGGACCATGGTCGTCTATGTCATATGACATGGCACATAATGATGATGTCATACAACATGACACACAATGATGATGTCATACAACATGGCACATAACGAATGAATGATGTTTCTTGGAGAACACAAGTAAAATATTGAATTGGAAATGCTGACGGATTGTCCTGTTTAATCTAGTAAAGGAAATAACTGAAAAATTTATAAAAGATGGCATGCCTCACTGTATTCTCCCTAATGCAAATCAAAAGTCCCCCTTTTATGGCAGAGGTGATACAAGGGGAAAGCAGAAAAGACCTCACACTGTCAGGTCTACGTGGTAACCCAAAATGGTTGGAATGTGCAGCAGAAGTTTCAGTCCCCTATTCTTACCAGTGCTGGGATGAACTTGCTCTTGACGTAGGCCGCCTTGTGTGGGGATTGGGCGTTGTTGTACCATCCAAGCTGAGAGCTTAAGCGTTGGAAGAGCCACATGCCGTTCATCTTCATGTGGTTCAGATGAAAGCATTGCCTCAAATGGATTTTGAGGCAACTGCATTGCCACATACGGATTACACGAAGTGACAGTCACACGTCCGTTGTGCATTGCGTGCCGATGATCAACCCAATCTTCTGGGCATCGAAGAGTTCCAAAGCGTAGCAGTGACAGGCTGAAGTTCCAACAGCTTGTCTCTCTTTCTCTCTCTTCTTTCGGTGAAAAATCTGAAGCCGGCTGCCGCAGCTTGTGACCAACGTCATAGTCCCGCCTCACTCAGACACCTAAAGTGACACTCACAGTAAACGAACCTGCAGTCTCGTAACAGCACAGATTTCTTGGTAGTAGTGGATGCAGCTACAAAGTGGCCAGAATTGTCCCAATAGTCTCCACTCCAGCCTCTCACACTGCTGATGTGTTGAGAAGCCTCTTCTCAAGGCCTGGTGTTCCAGAACTCTTAACGTGTGACAATGGACCACAGTTTGTTACGGAACATTTTCAGTCGTCTGTGAAAATGAATGGAATAAGACGTATTCCATCTGTACCGTACCACCCAGCTACAACTGGCTGGTCCAGAGTCTAAAGACCACACTGTGAGTAATGTCTTATTGAGCAGAGCACACTATACTTACACCAAATCAGAAACTCACCCATTTCCTCCTTGCATGTCGCAATGCGGCACACTCCAACAACTCGCCAGCTACCCTCTTCCTGGGTCGTCCCTCGCTTGGATCTCCTCAAGCCCAGTCCCAGGAGGAGGACGCAGGACAAACAGCTGAGTCAAACTGAGGGCGCCTGATACAAGGAGGATCGCGGCTTCACTCCTGGACGAGCGGTTCTGGTGAGGGACTTACAGGGATGATCAGAAGTGGATACTTGGAAAGATTAGGGACAGAACTGGGTTCGCGTTCTTACACAGTGGAAGTTGCGTCTGATAACATCTGGAGACGACGCGTCGATCAGATGAGGAGAGCAAAGTTGGTTTTTGAGTGTTAAGAGAATAAAGGTGGCCAAAGTGGTCAGAACCACTTCATGCAGTCCCAGAGTCAACTCCTACAACCCCAGAACCTGAGATTGTTTCACAGCCACAAGTCTCACCTGCCCAGCGGAGTGACCTCCTTTGTCAGGAAAGATGTTATCCCACAAGAGTACGAAAGCTTCCACAGTGATGAAATCTTTAGGCCTGAATGGGACAATTTAAAATTTACTGTTGTGTATGTCTATATAGTACTGTATATGGCTGAGATGCATTGTATATTGAGTTGGAGTTTATAATTAAGCAGGGTTGTGTATTTAATATTTCAGTAATATTTGAATAATATTGTAACTATATTGTCTGAGTAAACATTCTTTCATTGTTTAAATAATTCATTATGGGTTATATATAAAAATGCATGAATTGCATATGGTAATGAGCTTAAAGTAAAAATAAAGTTAGACTCACATTCTGGACTCTCTGTTCTTCTTCCAGTTAGTTTCATGTTTCAGAGGTACAAGGAGCTACATCTGTGTTTAGAAGGTCACATTTCAAATCACTTTTTTAATGAGCTTTCTCATTTGAACTGCAAAATTAGCAGCTTATTCTCCACAGAATCTTGTCCGACTAGACGCCAGATTAAAATGCGGTGATTAAAATGAGTATTACATTCCTGTATCACACAAAAATTCTGTGCAATTTACAAATAAAGTAAGTGTTGATTATGTTAAGATTCCTACGGCCTAATCAACAGGTTGTCACGGTAATTCCTGCAGATTCCTACCATCTATTAGCAAGTTTCTTAATTTGTTTGGAATACATTCCTTTCAGACTACAGTAAACACCCATTACAGTCAGTCACAAATTAAATCACTTCAATAATGTGGTCGGTTTATAAACGGACAAAGGGCAAAGATGCTGACTGTTGCTTCTAAAGATGAATAACTGAGCAGGTCAGCAGAGCAGCAACAGACACATTCTTCTTGACCCCCAACTTGAAAACTCAGCTCGTGAGGTCCATAGAGCTGTGCAGGTCTGCCACAGACCTTGCACGCTCAAGGCCACTGTGGAATCGGTAACGGAGATTGGGTGAGTGCAGGCTAGGCCAGGCCCCAGCCCGGACTTCTAGTGATGCCCAGTTGTCGTGTCACGGCCTGGTACGCCAAAAAAGGGCTACAGAAGGTTTTGGACCCAGCCCAGTCTAGCACAGATAGAAACCTCCCCACCACTGAGTATACTAACAAGGAGCACTGCCCTCAGGAAACAGCACACCTCACCAAACACCCTCACCATCCAAGCCAGGCCTTCTTCTCGCGACCACCATCAAGCAGGAGGCTTAAACAGTTTAGGAACAATTATTACCCTCGAAACATCAGGCAACTGAACTGACATGGACAACATCACTCGACACTACTCTGAGCTGATTCCACAACCTACGGACGCACTTTCAAGGACTCGATACAACTCATGTTCTCAGTATTATTTTTTATTTGCACAGTTTGTGAGTCTTTGTTTATGTATAGTTTTTGTAAAATCCAGTTGTGTTTGTTTTTTCCATGCAAGCGCCTGCAAGAAGATGCATCTCAATGTAGGTTATGGTGACTTCGACATACCCTGATCATCTTCTTTGAGTCTGGGAGTGCATAGTTTAGGATTAAGAACAGATTGGTTCTCAGTGGACTGGAGTGTGGGTTGGCTCCAGAGGATTAGTAAGAGGAAGAGGAATGTGGGTGTGTCTGGATCTGGTTGGGGCTGGGGGATAAAATTAGTCAGCTCCACCATGGGCACTAGCCTCTGTAGTATCCAAGGCATCTTCAAAGAGCAACACCTCAGAAAGGCAGCATCCTTCATTAAGGACCCCCACCACCCAGGACATGCTCTCTTCTCATTGTTACCATCAGGAAGGAGGTGCAGAAGCCTGAAGGCACACACTCAGTGATTCAGGAACAGGTTCTCCCCCTCTGCCATCCGATTCCTAAATGGACATTGAACCCATGAACACTACCTCAATACTTTTTTTACACTACTTACTTTAACTTAACTATTTAATAGATGTGTGTGTGTGTGTGTGATGGCATCTATTAGTCTCTCAAGACCATGGATCTGCACCTGGAAGATCTTGCTGTCCTCTCCAGGGCGCAGGCCTGGGCAGGGTCGTATGGGAGACTGGCAGTTGCCCAGGCAGCAAGCCTCCCCTCTCCACGACACCAATGTTGTCCAAGGGAAGGGCAAGGGCCGATACAGCTTGGCACCAGTGTCGTCGCAGGAGTTGCCAGAACGAGATTGAAGGCAACGTTGGACTGCCTTAGGGACTCCAGCTCCGGATTTGTCCTCAGGGTTTACTCCCGAAGCCTTCCCCATGAGTGGGCATATCTCTACAACATATGCCAATGATATTCAACCTGATTCTGATATTGTGGATATGCTTGCTGTGGTAGGCTCCCCAGTCACAGGACAGTTGGAGACCGTGCTGTCTGGAGCAGGAGATAGTGCTGAATGCTGTTAGGTACCACTGCACTGTTGGACCTGGTGGGAACCCTGCCTCCCTCAGTGCATCAGACACAGAAGTGTAATTGTATCTGATTCTATTTTATTTGGAGACAGTAATAGTTTAGTAACAGGCCCTTCTGCCCAACTAGCCTGCACTGCCCCATCACACCATGCGACCAATTAACCTCCTAACCCATACGTCCTTCCGGGACTGTGGGAGGAAATCAGAGCGCGTGGGAGAAACCCATGCAGTCGCAGGGAAAACGTACAAACTGAAAAAAATAAAATCAGATACAGTAAAATAAAATATATAATAGGTGCCTTATCATCCAAGATAACAAGAGGGTAACACCTAGAAACACCTCAAGGCCTGTTACATTAGTAAAGGCCCTTGAAAAAGGCATTAATTGTTTGCGTGATTTGTATTCTTTTTTTTCTCTCGCACGTCAGGTATTGGTCCTTTTTTTTTACCGACAGTCCTGCCGATACATCTGTGGAATATCCGCAGTGCCAACAATTTACAATCCGTGGGTAGCTCCCTGACTGGAACGCAAAAGAGGCAAACGTAGATTTTTCGAGGGTTGTAACGGATGTTTGGAGTCAGGATTCCTGTGTACCAGGCATGCGAAGAACATGATATCTTCCTTCATTCGTTATGTGCCGTGTAGGCAATGATGGTCTCTCCACGGCCAGGTTTAGTCCTGGCAAATTTTTCGACAGAAGTGGCTTGCCATTGCCTTGTTCTGGGCAGTGTCCTTACAGGACGGGTGACCCCAGCCATTATCAATACCCTCCAGAGATGGTCTGCTTGGCGTCGGTGGTTGCATAACCAGGACTTGTGATATGCACCGGCTGCTCATACGACCAACCACCACGAGGTCCCGAAGCTTCACCAGACCCAGATCAGGGGGCTAAGCAGGTGCTACACCTTGCCCAAGGGTGACCTGAAGTCTAGCAGAGGGAAGGAATGCCTTACACCTTCCCTTAGTGGAGACTTATCTCCGCCCTGCTCCCCATGATCTTACATGTAGTGATGATTGAGTTCAAGAGCCAAGAGGTAATGTTGCAGCTATATAGGACCCTGGTCAGATCCCACTTGGAGTACTGTGCTCAGTTCTGGTCACCTCACTACAGGAAGGATGTGGAAGCCATAGAAAGGGTGCAGAGGAGATTTACAAGGATGTTGCCTGAATTGGGGAGCATGCCTTATGGGAATAGGTTGCGTGAACTCGGCCTTTTCTCCTTGGAGCGATGGAGGATGACAAGTGACCTGATAGAGGTGTATAGGATGAGAGGCATTGGTTAGGTGGATAATCAGAGGCTTTTTTCCAGGGCTGAAATAGCTAACACGAGAGGGCACAGTTTTAAGGTGCTTGGAAGTAGGAACAGAGAGGTCAGGGGTAGGTATTTTACTCAGAGAGTGGTGAGTGCGTGGAATGGGTTGCCGGTGATGGTGGTGGAGGCGGGTACAATAGGGTCTTTTAAGAGACTGCTGGATAGGTACATGGAGCTTAGAAAAATAGAGAGCTATGGGTAACCCTGGGTAATTTCTAAAGTAAGTACATGTTCGGCACAGCATTGCGGGCTGAAGGGCCTGTATTGTGCTGCAGGTTTTCTATGTTTCTATGTTTCTAAACATAATTATGTCCAAATATCTCTCTGTTTCAGCCAGTCAATCGCATTTGACATGACTGTGCTATAGTTTATGGTTGCTTTCCCTTTTGAGGAGCTTGTGTGCTTAAGGCTCCGTGGTGGGACTCGAGCAGTCAACCCTTGGTCTCCCTGAGCCACAGCTGACATGGGCCAGCAGCTTGGAGAAGAGAAGGCCAACGAGCAAGGAAATAAAAGTGCTGCCAGCTGCCCCTACTGTGGAGAGAGGCAGCACCTGCTCCACAGGGCTGGGTTCGTGGGACAGACACATCACCACAACGAGGCGGGATGATCCTGCGTTTCACCAGAACGGGAGCAGGAGCAGGAGTAAGCCTGCCCCGCCATTCAATATGATCATGGCTGATCTAAGCTGGCCTCGTTTCCTCAATCGATCAAATCTTTGTCAATCTTCACCTTAGAAGTATGTAATGATCTCCCTGGGGTGGGCAGGGAGAGTTCCACAGAAACACACGCAAAGTGCTGGAGAAGTGCAGGAGGCTGCAGCTTGCCCGGGGGGTGGCCTGCAGGCCAGTGTAGGGAAGGAGCAGATTGCTCTTCCTTCGGTAGAGATGCATCTCCACCCTGCCAGCTGTACACATGGCAGAACCAGTGCCAATACCAACTCTCCCATCCCAGGAGTTAGCCTGGAGAACCTCCCTTGAACCGTCTCCAATGTTCCTTCATCTTTCAGAGCCAAGGGGATCAGACGACCCTTAACCAGGACTTGTATCGTCATTGCATGCCACACTTGTCCGTTGGCCTTGTTTCTCTCACTTTCTCGGGCTGCCTGAACTGCTTCCCCGTGCCTCTTCCGCCGCTGCCTGTAAGGAGTTTGCGCGTTCTCCCCGTGACCGCGTGGATTTCACCCCAGGCGCTCTGGTTTGCTCGAAGGCGTATGGGTCGATAGGTTAATTAGTTGTCGTAAATCGTCCCGTAATTAGGCTAGGATTAAATGGGGGGATTGCTGGGTGGTGTGGCGTGAAGGGGCAGAAGGGTCTATTCCACGTAGCATTTAACTAATTAATTAATTCCCAACGCGCTTTTAGGATTAATGAAGTGCCTTAGCCTGAAGTGCCGACAGTTTATTCTCCTCCGTATATTGCTGCCTGATTTGCCGTGTTCCTCCAGCATTTTAAATGTGTTGAGTTGAGGATGTTTTTCTTGAATGAGAGTAGCCTATTGCAAAACGAATATGACATAAATCTCCAAAGTATTTGAACACATTTTTGCTGCAGACATTTTGAGCTACCCCTAATACGAACCTAATGCCCTTTAGTTCCGTAGACTTCTGCCATTGATATCGTTCCTCCGCATTGTCTTGATCGATCACTGGCCTTTCTTCCCCCAAGCCATTAGACTCCTCAATTCCCAGTCTAGTCTGACACCAGCCTACACACACACACACACACACACACACACACACACACACACACACACACACACACACACACACACACACACACACACACACACACACACACACACACACACACACACACACACACACACACACACACACACACACACCACTCCCTTTGCAATTTTTGCTCATTTCTTTCTCAATTTCTGCTAAAACATTGTTTACATTGTTTACATTTACATCATTTATTATTATATTGAAATTTGCCCTTTGCTATGCCTATTGTCTTGTTTATTAATTATTATACTGTCTTGCACTGTTTTGTGCACTTTATGTAGTCCCGTGTAGGTCTGAAGTCTAATGTAGTGTTGTGTTGTTTCAGCTAGCCTAGCGTAGTTTTGTGTTGTTTCAGCTAGTCTAGTGTAGTTTTGTGTTGTTTCAGCTAGTCTAGTGTAGTTTTGTGTTGTTTCAGCTAGTCTAGTGTAGTTTTGTGTTGTTTCAGGTAGTCTAGTGTAGTTTTGTGTTGTTTCATGTAGCACCAGGGTCCTGGAGGAACGTTGTTTCGTTTTTACTGTGTACTGTGCCAGCAGTTATGGTTGAAATGACAATAAAAAGTGACTTGACTTGACTTGCTCCTCTCGCTCTCTCGTGCTTTCTGAACTGCTTCCTCTTGCCTCTTTCCAGTGAGCTGTTAGGATGCGAATCCTGACTTCATTTTTGTCACAGCTACTGTCCTTCCGATTCTCTGCTCCAAGCCAGTCTGGTGTCTACTGAAGCATGCTCACAATGCACCACTGGCCTTCTGGCGTGAATCTTTTGGCAGAATATGCCACTGTGCGATCTTTGAATAGAAAATTAGTTGAACAATGAGTTATGGCTCAACTTCAGCAAACTTGTCTTCTCAAAGCTTCCTTGAAAATGCTCGTAGACCTGTTCCAGTAGAGGCTGGGCAGAGAGCAGGAGATAATGAATACTGGGTACCATTCCCCACACGATGCAATTAGTCAGATGTAATCGGAAATATAGTCCATTGTCTGAAACCTTTTCCACAGGTGTATACAGGTGTGGGTAGTGCAAAATAGATCTCATATCACTAATTGTGTAATCTGAACTTGAGTTCATTCAGAACGGACAGTGACGCAGATCAGACAGTTGACAAATAGAATTCAAAGTGGACCTACTCGAATGGTCGAGTTAGCTACCTCCATGTGATCTCATTCCATGATCCTGCCACGCCGTGCTTGCTGATACTAAACCCTGCGAACCCTTGTTAACACTTGGTCAAAGGTTGAAAGGTTTGTTTTGTTATTGGTGTATAGGTGCAGAATACAACTCTGAGGTTTGTCTTCTCCAGATAGGCATAAAATACAGAAAATTGTAGAAGGAAAGAAAAATAAACAAAAAACAGGCAAGCCACAAACACCCCCCAACCCCTCCCTCACACAGAAACTGACAAGATCAGCCAAAGCCCCCAGCTCATCAATCCACAATGAAAAAGAATGGGTGAGAACACAAAGAAACATAGAACTGAAAAAGACCAATAGTAACTCCAGTTAGTTTGAACTCCAGTCCAATCCATAATTTCAGAATTTCAATGACATCTCCGAGAGCATCAGGACCCAGCACCCCCTCCGCGGGCAGCGACACGAACTTCTGAGAACTGCTCACTCTCCTCTGCATTTTTGTTTCAATGTTTCAGTCTTCCTTGACACTTCAATCAGCGAGAAGTGTGGACGGTCATGACCCACCGTCTCGTCTCGGAGTCTCTCCTCACGGTAGCTCGTGCTTGCATTTCTCTCCTGGAGTTTTCTCAGGGACAGCAGAGCGCTGGCTCACCCGATCAAACTGCAGACGTAACTCACAGCCTCCAGCAGTTTCAAAAGCAAAATTAAGACAAAAATAATAAGTAGAAGACGAAGAAAAGCTGAAATGGTTGACTATGTGGAAGATGTCACCCGAGGAATCGTTGTCCGCTGGCGCCCTCTTGACCAGAAGCTCCAAGTACGTTGGCTGCTTGGGAAAGCAGCTAAAACACTCAAGGCCCCCTCCCACCCTAGAATTTTTCTCTTCTCTGCTCTCTGTCGGACAGAAGATGTAAAAGCTTGAGAGGTCCTAACAACAGACTCAAGGATAGGTTTTATCCCACTGATTTCATTCTCCAGAGTGGACATCTCAAATACGAATTGGTGAATTTTTGATTTCTCAGTCTACCTAACTATGGCCCTTCTACTTTATCGGTCTGTCTGCCCTGTACTTCCTCTACGACACTATATTCTGCATTTTACTTCTTCAATGATAAATACCATAGGGTGTGACCTATCTGGACAGTAGGCAAAACGAAAGCTTTTCGTTGTTTTTTTGGCACTTGTGACAACAGTAAGCCAATATGAGTGTATTCATCCAGTTCCAGCACACTGGAGATTTCCACTCCTCAGATATCCTTGGTCAGCAGACACTTTGACAAATGATTGCATGCTCACGTTGGGCAACTGAACTTCAGACCTTCGAATCTTTGAAAAAGTGCTTGCAGACCTGTTTGAGAAGGGTCTTGACCCAAAACATCGACTGTTTATTCACCTCCATGGATGCTGCCTGACCTGCTGAGTTCTTCCAGCATTCAGACTCTTAAATAAAGGCTCAGCAGAGGTTGTATTTCCTACATCAACTCAGGAAGTACAACCTGCCTCAGGAGCTGCTGATTCAATTCTATTCAAGAATAATCCAGTCTGTTCTCTGTTCGTCCATCACTGTCGGGATTGGATCAACTACCAAACAAGACACGAATAGACTCCAAAGAACCGTCAGGGCTGCGGAAAGGATTATTGGTGTGAAGCTCCCCTCGATCCAGGACTTATATGCATCTAGAGTCAGGAAGTGAGCAAGCAGCATTACTGTAGACCCATCACACCCTGGACATCACCTGTTCCAACTCCTTCCTTCTGGTAGGTGCTTTAGATCACTGTATGCCAGGACAAATAGGTACAAGAACAGTTTCTTTCCGTATGCCATCAGTCTTGTGAACACTTGAATTTTAGTCTATTATAAATCAAGTTCACCTGTACATTCAATGAGGTGGACCTCATTGTATATAGTTTATGATTATTTGCACTATTGTTTTTGTTTGCTTTTAATTCTGTACAGAGAGAGCTCAGGGAAACTGGCATCAAATTCCCTGTATGTGTCCTCATACTTGGTGATAGTAAAGGATTCTGATTCTGATTCTGAAATAAATGAGGGTAACTACACTCATTTGCCCTGTCATTGAAGTGCTTCAACAGCCAATCATCTCTTTCCCTTTCTCCTATTGTCCGCTCTCCTCTCCTATTCAGATCCTTTCTTCTCCAACCCTTGACCTTTCCCACCCACCTGGCTCCCCTTGCGGCCTCCTCTACATTGCTGAGACCCGTTGTAAATTGGGGGACCGCTTCGTTGAGCACCTCTGCAGCCTCCGCCACAAGCGGGACTTCCCGGCGGCAAAACTTTTCAAATCCGATTCCCATTCACATTCCGACATGTCAGTCCATGGCCTGTTGTGCTAAGAAGAGGCCTCCCTCGGGGTGGAGGAGCAACACCTTATATTCCATCTGGGTACCTGATGGCATGGGTCTTGATTTCTCCTTCCCGTGATCAAATTCCATTCCCTACCCTCTATTCCACACTCTGACCTTTTATTTCTTCTCACCTCCCTAGCATCTCCCCCTGGGTCATTGCCTCCTTCCCTTTCTCCTGTGGTCCACTCTCCTCTCCTATTAGATTCCTTCCTCTCCAGCCCTTTACCTTTCTTACCCACCTAGCTTCACCCATCACTTCCTAGCAGCTCTTTCCCCTCCCTCCCCCCCCACCCTTTTATTCCGGCATCTCCCCCCTTCCTGAGGAAGGGTCTCACTCTTCCTCCAGCATTTGGATTGCCAGCATCCATGGATTTTCCTGTGTTTGTGATCTCATGTTAAGGACTCTTCATCTCATTATCTCATGTTCTCATTATTTACTGCTATTTACTTATATTTGTGTAATGCCCTGGTTAAGGATTCCACGGCTATGCCGTGAGGTGTTTTATTTTAGCAGCTTTCTGTAAAAGAAGTGTGTTCTGCTGGTGAGAGTGTTTTGGCTTCGGCTAAAGATAAGGAGCCATGTTGTCCAACTTAGGAATGTTGCGTCAGCCAGTTTTAAGTTTCCGCCCAGTGGAAGATTCAGGAGAGCTTGGTGGGATCAGATTTCTGAAAGACAGTAGTCTGGTTTGGGGTCTTTTGGCGGGAGCTGCGAAGCGGGGCACAAGGGAAGATGCCGTAGAACGCTGTTGGAAGGAGAGTTCCCCTTTGCAAGAAGTGCTTTATGGCTCCAAGGGGGAAGGGCCAATAATCTGGAGAGAGCCAGTTCATTCGAGATGGTCGTCAAGGGGCGCTCAGAATATGATAGTGAGTCAAACAATACTGCTCCGACTACTACAGAAACGAGCTCCAACGTTTATCTGCACATTGGACTGGTTTAACTATAATGGGCCCTTTTCTTTTCTTTTGTAACTGTTTGCTAAAGTTGAAAGTTTGGTAAATATACTTTCTTTATAACTTTATGCTCGTGTACGATCTGTCATTTCTGGGCTAACAAAAACTGTATGGGCAGTATTTACACAGAATTCACTACAACCTGTGTTCCTTAACTGGAACATCCTCACTTTCCTGCTTGACTGAACCCCAACCCACGCCGACCCTAGACGTTACTTTGCTTATGAAAGGTGGCCTTCTCCCCGCTGAGTCACACAGCTGTCAGCAGAGTTAGCTAACGAGCCAAGTGAGAGGGTTCCATTTGCATTTGCACGGTTTCTAGTTAAAATAAAAATAATTTATTAAATTGCTTTGAGAGTAACTGTGCTTCCTGGCAGCGATAAATGGCTGAAATTTCTGCGATACATAAGTTTATACATGAAAAAACAGCCATGGTTCAAAGTTTGAAGTTCGAAGTACATTTATTATCAAAGCCTGCACTCTAGTTGATCTTTCAATGATCCTGTTATAGTCACTATTCTATAGGTATGGTGAGAATGCCCACTTGAAAATGAATCTCAGGGTGGTATATGGTGACATATAGTGTGGACTTTGATAATAAAACTTACTTTTAACATTGTGTGGTGTGTGTGTCTGTCTGTCTGTCTTCAGATTTCCAGCATCTGCGGAATTTCTTGTGTTTCTTTGTTCTAGATCAGTAATTTTCTGTGCTCTCTCAGTGATTTCTGTAGCGGAGACTGGAAAAGTTATCGACCACTAATCGCAAAGTGAAGTCTCGGTCTTGCTCCCTGTCCCACAATATGCACGAGGTGATCTTGGTAACACAGCCACAGTTCCATTTAGTTCCCTAGACTGATACCGAATTCTATAGTAGTACTGAATAATGTCTGCCCAATTGATCTTGAGGTTTATTATCTAATCCTTGCTGAGCAGTTGGTTGCTCACTCTAGTTAATCATGATTATTGGCTTTAATCATGTGTGTTTCTTACAACCTAGTGTGTTCGGTAATTTATTAAATTGCTTTGAGAGTAACTGTGCTTCCTGTCAGCGATAAATGGCTGAAATTTCTGCTGTACCGAAGTTTATACATGAAATAAACAACCCCCGGTTCAAAGTTCAAAATTCAAAGTAATTTATCATCAAAGTATGTATACATTATGCACAGTAGCAGCACAGCAGCGTAGTGGTTAGTACAGCGGTTTACGGTACAGGAGACCCGGGTTCAATTCCCACCACTTCCTGTGACCGCATGGGTTTCCTCTCACAGTCCAAAGGCGTATCGGTTGGTAGGTTAATCGGTCATTGTAACTTGTCCTGTGATTAGGCTGGTATTAAGTTGGGGGTTGCTGGGCAGCGTGGATGGAAGGGCCTATTCTGAACTGTATCTCAATAAATAAATAAAGTACATATTATTCAACCTTGAGATTCGTCGCCTGACAGGCAGCCACAGAATTGAGAAACCCAGAAGAACCCATAAAAAACAACAAACATCCAGTGTGCTGAGAGACAGAAAAAAAAACACAAACCATGCAAACACTAAAAGTAAGCAAATAGCATTTAGAATGAAAATAAGTCTTCATCAAGGAGCTGCCTTGAGCAGGCCCACAGCCTCAGCCACGGACCAGCACATAGCGGAGTAAACGTCGGTTATATCTATATTCCCCTCGGCTACTCATGGGCATTTTCATCATTTTCCTCATTTTCAACAGCAATATTGTGAAAATTCTGTGTCTGTGTTTTCCAATTGCCTCACTGTGAGTGGATAACTTTACCAGCGCAGCTCTAGTTGTGTACTTACGAGTTTCATTTTCTCTCTCTTCTTTAGACTCCCAAAGCACGTAGCCACCACTGAGGAGCAGATCAGTGCTGTATATCTGTTATTGCTTCTGCAACTGTAATGTAGTAGTTCCTCTTGTAGTTATAATGTAGTAGTTCTTCTTGTAGTTGTAGTCCAACCAGACTTTGTCACCTTCTGCTATCCCAAAGTGCTGTAGATTGAAAAAAAAATCCTCCAATTTCTGTATGACAGGAAATGAAATCAGTGCTCTCTTTCTGTCTGTGTTATTATGGTTCGACATAATAAAGAACTTCAGTTCCCAGCGTGCAGTGGGGCTGTTCACCCCGGAAGTGGAAGTGACGGTCATGACCTGGGGTCAAACTGACGGCATGAGCTGGCCACACGCGATCGTGTGGAGCTAGAGCCATTAATGTAAATAAATCTGTGTTAGTTTTTACCCACACTGTTTCATTTTATTAAGAACAAAATAGCACCTGAGCTTGGGATTGGTTTTGTTTGTTTGTTGTTCCTGTTTGCGCCTTGTGGTGCATTGGGCAGCATTTTTCCCATTTCCATAGCGTTTGACTGTGTTCTTTTTAATGGAAGAAGTTGCTAGCTCGATGCTCAACCCAGCACAGATGGGAAGCGTGCGAGGAGCCCCCGGCGGATTCGAACCTGGGACCACTCGCCTCAAAGTCCGGTGCTGATGTCACTGCACCATCTTATCGGGATTGGTGTTGGGCCATTACTGTCACATGTACCAAGATACAGCGAAAAACTTGTCTTGCACACTGTTTGTACAGGTCAAACCATTACACAATGCATTGAGCTAGAATAAGCTAAAACATGAACAATATAGAATAAAGTGTAAATGCTCCCAAAAAAAATTATGTGCAGTGCAGGTGAAAACAATGAAGTGCAAACTCATAACCAGGTGAAGTCAAGCTGTACAAAGGTCAAAGTTCAAATATGTATACTTCATACAACCTTGAGATCTGTCTCCTTAGAGACAGCCACAAAACCAAGATGTCTGTTCAAGAGTTTGATAACAGTGGAATAGAAGAGCTGTCCTTGAGCCTGGTGGAACGTGATCTTAGGGGTTCTGTCCCTTCTGCCCGAATGGGAGAGGGGACAAGATGGAAGGCCCAGGGTGGGTGGGACCTTTGGTTATTCTGCTTGCTTTACGGAGGCAGGGAGAGGTACAGTCAGATTCAACAGAGGGGGGAGGCTGATCCCTGTCATGTGCTGAGCTGTGTCCGGAGCGCTCTGGGGTTTCTTCCAGTTATGTGCGGCGCAGTTGCCCTACCAAGCTGTGATGCATCCAGGCAGAATGTTTTATATGGTGCTACGATAAAAATTGGTAAGAGTCGACAGGGGGCATGCTGAATTTCTTCAGTCGCCCCAGAAAATGAGCTTCTCTGGCCATGGCATCAATGTGGATGGACCGGATTGGACCAAACTAGTGTTCATTGGGTCTCAGATCTCTGCCAATAGAATGGTCTACTCTCTTATGATGTTTTCATTAGTGTCCTAAACGTCTGAAGTATTAATTTCAGGAGAGGACATTTTCATTCCCTCCAAATGTGACAAATTCACACAATTGCTTGTTGTCACGATGTGCTCTTGAAGGACTAGACCAGGGTGTAGAGGAATGGCAGGCTTTCTCTGTCGTGGAGGTTGCTGGCACCAACTCAATACAGGAGCTGTGGACGGCAGGCTCCTGACTCGACCCCGGAGCAGTGGACGGCAGGCTCCTGTCTTGTCCCAGAATCTGTGGACGGCAGGCTCCTGACTCGACCCCGGAGCAGTGGACGGCAGGCTCCTGACTCGACCCCAGAGCAGTGGACGGCAGGCTCCTGTCTTGACCCAGAACCTGTGGACGGCAGGCTCCTGACTCGACCCAGCAGTGGAGGAATGGCTGGCGTTCTCTGTCCTGGAGGGTCACTATCACCGGCTCAACCCAGGACTTCTGGCCGCCAATCTCACGACGTGACCCAGAGGCAGGGGATCGGCAGAATCATGACGAGGAGAGGGAAACAAGAGGTTGGACATAGAAATACTAAGAGAGCCTCAAAGGAGCGACTGAGCAACATCACGAGACAATTCATTCTCTCCAACACAATGACCCACTAAGGCACTGAACAGGAGATCTCTTTAAATAATCACAGAATGCGGGAGAACCCGTGCCAGTCACAGTTAACTCGACAAGGTTAAACCAAAAGCACAAGGGCTTAATGGCTCTAGTTGAGGTACTGATTAGTAAATCAGATGGTCAAGAGCCCCAAAGCTCACTGCTGTACGGCAAGCTGCAGAGACCACAAGGCTTATGGCAATTCTTTGTGCACATTGGTACCAACGAACATGGTTAGAAAGGGCGAAGGAGCCCTGTGCAGTGTGGATGGGGAGTCAGAAAGGGGCTGAAGAGCAGGACCTCCAAGTTAGTGATGGCATCCATTAGCCTCGCGAAACCATGTATCTGCGCCTGGAAAGTCTTGCTTCTGTGTTGTGCTGTCATGGTGAGGCGACGCTGGAGTGTCCTCTTTAGGGCGCAGGCCTGGGCAGGATTGTACGGGAGACCGGCAGTTGCCCATGCAGCAAGTCTCCCCTCTCCACGCCATCGATGTTGTCCAAGGGAAGGGCAAGGGCCGATACAACTTGGTGTCGTCGCAGGAGTTGCCAGATCGAGATTGAAGACAATGTCGGACTGCCTTAGGGACTCCAGCACCGGATTTGTCCTCAGGGTTCACTCCCGAAGCCTTTCCCATGAGTGGGTATGGCCGCAAGGCAGCGGAGGTTTGAGATCAGAGTTTTCCCTCTCTTAGATGGACCGCCTTCCCAGGCTGACGAGCTCCATCTACCCGAAGCGACTGGTTTTAAGGCGCCAGGACCCGCTTTCGCCCCTTCTCCTGTCAGTAGAAACAGTTCCGCCGGGCTTAGAGGCTAAGCCACATGAGAAGACCAGGAGTTGGACTTGGTTGTCAGAGGCTATTTGAGGTAGTAACGGGGGACATAGAAATGGTGGATGAAGTGGTGTATTTAATATCTCAGTAATATTTGAGTAACATTGTAAATCTATTGTTTGATTAAACATTATTTGTCTAAGTAATTCATTATGGGTTATATGTAAAAGTATGTGAATGGCATACGTTATCATGCCACCACATCATATGTTTGTGTGTGTGTGTGTGTGTGTCCCTAAAGTAAAGAATGAAGTAGACTCATTATTCCCAGTTCCATGTTTTTCTTTCAATTAGGTCAAGATGCATTCTATATTGTGTTGGAGTTTATAGCTAAGCAGCACGGAGCATTGTGTATTTAGTATTTCAGTAATATCAAAGTTCAAAGTAGATTTATTATCAAAGTAAATTCTGTAAATGTCACCGTATAATATCCCGAGAGTTGTTTTCATGTGGAAACAAATCTAAGAAGCATAATGGAATCAATGAAAGGCCACGTCCAACAGGCTGGACAAACAACCAACATGCAAAAGCCAAGAAACTGAGCAAATTCAAATGAGAAAGTAAAATAATAATAACAAATAATAAATAATACTTCCTTGACAGGAGTTCTGATAGCGGTATATAAAATTATGTGGGGCATAGATAGGGTAAATGCAAGCACTGAGGTTGGGTGGGACTACAAACAGAGGTCATGGGTGAAAGGTGAAAAGTTTAAGGGGACCATGAGAGGAAACTTTTTCCCTCAGAGGGCCGTGAGAGCGTGGAACGAGCTGCCAGCACAAGTGGTGAATGTAAGCTGGAATTTAATGTTTAAGATAAGTTTATATAGGTACATGGATGGCAGGGGTATGGTGTGCAGGTCGATGGCAGTTGGCTGTTTTTAAAAGTTCAGCACAGACTAGGTGGGGTGAAGGGCCTGTTTCTGTGTGTACTTTTTTAATGACTCTATGACTCTAAATAAATAAGCAATAAATATCGAGAACGTGAGATGAGGTGTCCTTGAAAGTGAGTCAGTAAGTTGTGGGAACAGGTGAATGATAAGGCAAGTGAGGTTGAGTGAATTTATCCCCTCTGGTTCAAGAGCCTGATGGCTGAGGAGCAATAACTGTTCCTGAACCTGGTGGTGTGAGTCCTGAGGCTCCTGTAGCTTCTTCCTGATGGCAGCAGCGGGTAACATTGTACATATCTTGTTTGATTAAGTATTCTTTGTTTGTTTAAATAGCTCATTGCAGGTTATATATAAAAGTATGTGAATGGCATGTGTCGTTTTGCCACCAAGTCACATGTGTCTGAACTGCTAAAGTAGAGAACAAAGTAGACACGTTATTCCCAGTGCCGTTTTTTTAAAATTTCTATTAGTTTTATGTTTTGGAGTTACAAAACATAACAGAACTGAGTAAAAATTTTGAGTCAGTGTTCACTGTGGAAGACACTAGTTTGCCAGAAATTGGAGAGTGTCAGGGGGCACTACATGAGTATTTTCTGTTTGAGTGGAACTACACTTACTAAGGAGAAAGTACTTGAGAAACTGAAAGGTCGGAAGGTAGATAAGTCACCTTGACCAGATGGACTACACCCCGGGGTTCCGAAGGAGGTAACTGAAGAGATTCTGGAGGAATTAGTAATGATCTTTCACAGATCACTAGCTTCTTGTATGGTTCTGGACGACTGGAAAGCTGCAAATGCCACTCTACATTTCACGAAGGCAGGGAGGTCGAAGAAAGGAAATTTTAGGACAGTTAGCCCGACTTCAGTGGTTGGGAAGATGTTGGAGTTGATTGTTATGGATGAGGTCTCAGGGAACTTGGAGGCACATGATAAAATAGGCCAAATGGTTTCCTTAAGGGGAAATCTTGCCTGAAAAATCTGTTGGAATTCTTCGAGGAAATAACAGGCAGGATAGACCACGGAGTCAGTGGATGTTATTTGGATCTTCTGAGGCCTTTGACAAGGTGCTGCACATGAGGCTGCTTAACAAGGTAAGAACCCATGGTATGACAGGAAAGAAACTAGCATTGATAGAGTGTTGACTGATTGGCTGGAGGCTAAGAGTCAGAATAAAGAGGGCCTAGACTGGTTGGCTGCCGGTGACTAGTGGTGTTCCACAGTGATTGGTATCGAGAGTGCTTCTTTTTGCGTTATATGTCAATGATTTGGATGACGGAATTGATGGCTTTGTGGTCAGCTTTGCAGGTGATGCAAAGATCGGGGCAGGTAGTGTTGAGGACTGTTTACTAAATGGGGAGAAGATTCAAAACTCAGAGGTGCAAAGGGACTTGGGAGTTGTTGTGCAGGATTCTGTAAAGGTTAAAATGCAGGTTGAGTTGGTGGTGAGGAAATCAAATGGCATGTTTGCATTATTTTGCTGGGATTGGAATATAAGAACAAGAACGTCATGCTGAGGTTTTATAAGGAATTGTTCAGATGGCGCTTTCAGTTTCGTGACCAGATATAAGAGCAGAATTAGACCATTTACCTCTCTGAGTCTGCCTCACCATGGCTGATCCATTTCCCTCTCAGCCACAATCTCCTACCTTTCATGCCCTTCAGTTTTGGGCCTCTTGTCTAAGAAAGGCCCACAGAGCGAAGACGCTTGTGTGTGTATTTGTTTAACATGTACTTGATGTTGCACTCCAAGAAGCACACGATACTTCACAAATCAACCAACTGATTCCAATGGCATGGAAACCACGACGATTAGAGCTGATGGATTACATCCACCTTCACAGCCGTTGAATTCGAAGTAACTTCGTCCGCCTGTTCCACCGTTGAGGTCTTGGTGGGATTGTTCTTTGTCAGGGACCTCACCCTCGACCTTACCGCCATGGGTGACCCTACCAGGAGCACAGCTCCAGACGGCATTGCTCTCGGGATCTCAGGACCACGCAAGCTTCTCCACCACGACAAGGTGACAATCCACCGAGAAGTGTCTAAGAAAATATGTGCTGGCATTGGAGAAGGTCCAGAGGAGATTCACGAGAATGATTCTGGGAATGAAAGGATTAACGTATGAGGAACGTTCAATGGTTCTGGACCTGTTCTAGCTGGAATTTAGAAGATTGAGTGTGGGGAGGGTAGGGGAATCTCATTGAAACATATTGAATACTGAAAGGCCTAGACAATGTGAAGGTGGATAAGATGTTTCCTATGGTGGGGGACTCTAAGACCAGAGGGCACAGGCTCAGAATAGAGGGACATCCAGATAGAATGGAGAAGCAGTTTCAGCGACAGGTTACTATCGATGCAATGCTCCTCAGAGAGGATGAAGAGGTCAATACTCCCCAATGCCATTAGGCTTTACAATTCTACCGCCAGGACTTAAGAACTTTTTAAAAGCTATTATTAATGCTTTTTGAGATAGTGATTTAGATGCATATCATATTTTTTACTGAGTTAAGTATTGTATGTAATTAGTTTTGCTACAACAAGTGTATGGGACATTGGAAAAAAAGTTGAATTTCCCCATGGGGATGAATAAAGTATCTATCTATCTATCTATCTATCTATCTATTTCTTTAGCCAGAGGGTGGTGAATCTGTCGAATTCACTGCCACGTATGGCTGCGAAGGCCAAGTCATTGAGTATAATTAAAGCAGAGATTGATAGGCACTTGGTTAGTCAGGGGAGAAGGCAGGAGAATGGGGGTTCAGAGAGATAATAAATCGGCCATGATGGAATGGCGGAGCAGACTTGATGGGCCACATGGCCTAATTCTGCTCCTATGTCTTATGGTCTTATGTTTTATTACCGTAGATGTCGGATTATAAGCCGCTACTTTTTTCCCACGCTTTGAACAGCTTTGAACACTGCGGCCTTTACTACGGTGCGGCTAATGCATGGTTTTTTTTCATGCCGCCGAAAACATTTTGCCTCGTAACAGTAGACCAATAAAATTGATGAGTAGTTCACAGAGGTCCAATGAAATTGTACGATAAATCAAGCGCACTTTCACAATTAAATTATTGTAAATCAGTCATTTGTACTCACCCTCATCAACATGGAAAACACTCGAAGAAAAGCATTGTGCTGCCTTTATGGCAGTTATTCAGTTTATAATATTTTCGCTTAGTAATTCATTTGTTAGTATTTTCTAGTTAAAGTTGGAAGTGTTTTAAGTATATTTCTTTTCTGTACTACATCCCGGGATACTATGACGTCACATCCGGTTTCGCCGCGTCTTGTGGGAAATACCGGTTTGCGATAAACGGAAAGGAGGAGGGCGAGCGCATTAGACGAGCGCATTAGACCCGTGCGAAAACGCTGCTTTTAAGTTAAAGGCGATCAATAACTTTTCCTGGTAGGCTGCAGTATATATTTTTTTACCAGTCGTTAGGAGATATTGGAATGTTGTTCGTGCACTGTTCAGTAAAAAAGTATACGCAACGTAATTTGTGTGTTACCGATACGTATGTATATTTAAAAGTAGCCGTGTTACAGGCACGGTTTGAAAAAAAGCATTTGCAATATGTATTTGTTTATGTTACCATACGGATTTAATTAAAAGTTAAAAAATCCTCACGTGTAATATCTTTCTGTGTAAATATCTCATATTACAACGTGGGACACCTGCGGCTTAAAATCCGGTGCGGCTTGTACAAGTACAAAATTGATTTTCTTTCTAAAATTAGAGCCTGCGGCTTTTAATCAGGTGCGCTCTGTAGTGCGAAATCTACGGTAATTGCATATCTACTGACACATAAGCTGTCATTTTGTCCCACCTACACCATGATGCTAGTGTATTCACAGCTTCTTTTTCACTGTCTTCTCATATGGTGTCATCATTAACTCCCTGACTGCTAGACTATCGTCTCAGACTGCCCCTGTAATTGCCATTGTCTGACTAGTAGATACTGTTTTACGGACTCACTGCACGTCAATAAAACTTCGCCATCCCAGCCACTTTCTCTCACTCATCCTCGCTGTTTCAAGGCTTTGTGTTCCCTGATATTCATCACTGGTTGCCAGCAAGTTCTCCAGTGTCAGAAGTGTCTGTTTTTGTTTCTCTGAACCCGATGGCCATTGGTGGCCTTGACCTACCTGAATGCAAATTGCAGAACTCTGGCGGATGATCTGTGAGCAACTGTTGTACGGTTGGTGACAATGGTTTTACATCAACACGAGGGAGTCTATAGAATCTGGAAATCCAGAACAGCACATAGACGCAGAATGATGGAGGAATTCAGCAGCAAACACGAGGAAATCTACAGATGCTGGAAATTCAAGCAACACACACAAAATGCTGGTGGAATGCAGGATCTCCCAGTGGCCACACATTTTAATTCTACATCCCATTCCCATTCTGATATGTCTGTCCATGGCCTCCTCTACTGTCAAGATGAAGCCACACTCAGGTTGGAGGAACAACACCTTATATTCCGTCTGGGTAGCCTCCAACCTGATGGCATGAACATTGACTTCTCTAACTTCCGTTAATGCCCCTCCTCCCCTTCTTACCCCATCCCTTATTTATTTTTTTATTCCCTCCCTTCTTTTTTTCTCTCTCTGCCCCTCTCACAATCACTCTTTGCCTGTTCTCCATCTCCCTCTGGTGCTCCCCTCCCCCTTTCTTTCTTCCTAGGCCTCCCGTCCCATGATCCTCTTCCTTCTCCAGCTCTGTATCCCTTTTGCCAATCACCTTTCCAGCTCTTAGCTTCACCCCACCCCCTCCTGTCTTCTCCTATCCCGCTCCTACTTTCAAATCTCTTCCTATCTTTTCTTTCAGTTAGTCCTGACGAAGGGTCTCGGCCTGAAACGTCGACTGTGCTTCTCCCTATAGATGCTGCCTGGCCTGCTGCGTTCCACCAGCATTTTGTGTGTGTTGTGTGAGGAACTCAACAGGTCAGGTAGGTTGTACATTCCTTGGAGATGCCAGAAGCTCCACAACATGTGCTAACTTATAAACCTGAAGAAGGATCTCGGCCCGAAACATCAACTGTTTATTCTTTTCTATAGATGCTGCCTGACCTGTTGAGTTCCTCCAGCATTTTTTGTCTTTTGCTATGTGTTAATTTTTTATTAAACTCTAACAACTATGATATGTCCTTGCATGACATCTGCCATTTTATCATTACAGCTTCTGCACCGAGACCCAGCTCCCACCGCTACGCAAAAAAAAAACTTTGTTTTGTATATTTCTCTTTCAAAGCCCTTGGGATCTCTCAACGAAATTGTGAGCATTGTCCCAGTTATAATGCAGGTACACGTGGCAGTCAATTCCCTCACGGCGAGGTGCCTCAAATATCAGAATCAAAATCAGAATCAGGTTTAATATCACCGGTATGTGTCGTGAAATTTGTTGTTATATGGCAGCAATACAATACAATGCAAAATAATAAATACTGTAAATTACAGTTAGTGTATATATATATATGTGTGTTCAATTAAATAAGTAATGCAAAAAGAGAAAAAAAAAGTAGTGAGGAAGTGTTCATGGGTTCAATGTCCATTCAGAAATTGTATGGCTGAGGGGAAGAAGTTGTTCCTGAATCGCTGAGTGTGTGCCTTCAGGCTTCTGTACCTCCTTCCTGATGGTAGCAGTGAGAAGAGGGCACGTCCTGGTGTCCTTAATAATGGATGCACATTTATACCATAATACTCACCCTCCCAACTGTAGTTGACAGGTTCCTAAGTTTTTGGCAGCCCCATAATTCAGACGGATGTAGTTATTTCTGCCTTGAACCCTGACAAATTCTCTACTCCAGTTCCGTAGATCTCAGTCAGCGGCCTGATGTCTGCGAATCAACTGGAGGCTGGAGGCCCAGAGCAGGCCTGTCCTGGGGTTGGGGGCCGTTCTGTGTGTACGAGTGAAAGGTGGACGGAAGGGACGAAAGGGGCTTGTTTTGTGGGTTTTTTTCCCCCTGGTTCTGCTGTTCTCTTGTTGCTTGTGTTATTCTGCTGGGCATCGTGGGCAGGCTATGTTGGTGCTGGAATGTCTGGCGACAGCTGCGGGCTGCCTCCTTAGGTTGTTAGCGCCAGTGACACATTTCGCTGGCATGTTTCAATGTACATGTGATAAATAAATGAATCTGAATCTGAACATTCAATACCTGTCAAACTACTTGTTTTTATTAATAAGCCCCTCTCAATGCTCCACCCCTTTTCTGGCGGAGTTCACTCAGCATTATGTGCCATGTTGTATGACATCATCATTATATGACATGTCTTATGACATCATCATCATGTGCCGTGTCGTATGACGTGGGCGATCATGGTCTTTCCATGTCCATGATTGTTCTTGGCAACTGGTTTGCCATTGCCTTCTTCTGGGCAGTGCCTTCACAAGACGGGTGACTCCCGCCATCTTCAATCCTCTTCAGGGACTGTCTGCCTGGAGTCAGCTGTCACATAACCAGGACTTGTGATATGCACCGGCTGCTCATACGACCATCCACCACCTGCTCCCATGGCTTCCCATGACCCTGATCGGGGGGGCTAAGCAGGTGCTACCCCTTGCCCAAGGGTGACCTACAGGCTAGTGGAGGGAAGGAGCACCTCACACCTCCTTTGGTAGAGACGTATCTCTGGCCCGCCAGCTGAGTGGCGTGGAGAGCTCACTAACCAGCTAGAAAACCTTGGCTCTTGATGAAGCTTGTAAGTTTATTTTTTTGTTATCGGTTCTTTAGACACACAAAATACATTGCCACTACGAAGTGGTGCGTTTCTGTTATTGCATCCGCAACCGTTCAAAGGATTCAAACTCTATTTGTTATCGAAGTATGTATAAATTATACAACCTTGAGATTTGTCTGCTTACAGGGAGCCACAAAGCAAGACACCTGATTTAAGAAGGGACAAACACCCAGTGCTTAGAGAACAGGAATGAAAACACAAATCATGCAAACAATAGAGGCAAGCAACAGCATTCCGAACCAAACTGAGTTTCTAGATCCGAATCCCTGGAGCAGCCCAGAGTAGGCCCATAGCCTCAGTCTCAGGTCATCATGTTAGCGGGCCAAATCACCGCGAAGCTTGCGGACACAAAGCCCAGCAGCCTGGGCAGCCTCAGCAGAGTGGAGAGAGCAGTCGACATCACGGGAGAGTGAGCGAAATCGGCCCGACTCTCACCTCTTGTCCCGGCACCCTGCCTTTCCAGTCTTTCTGGCCCAGTGTTTAAATTGCCCAAACACTGGGTCATGCGTTATATTAGGACCCGGGCTCCACCTTAGCAATATGCTCAGGGCCTAGGTCTCACCACCCAGCCTGATGCCATTCTTGACCTCTCCAAACCAGCTCGGTGCTTGGAGAGATTCAACCTCACACCCGGGTTAGGTGGACAGGCATCGAAGCTCCTCGGCCTCGACTCCCCCTCTCCGAATCGCTCACTCCAACTCCTTCTCCGTCTGCGACCCCGCCTCGAACACGCTAAGCTTCAACTTTGCGACGCACCAGCTCGGCTCATCCCTTCAATCAGCTTCGTCTTCGTTTGCCTCTTCATTGTTTCTGGTGACGGTTTACCACAGTTTACTTCAGAAAAGGTGTTATTAATAATGTTTTTAGTCAAATTTCTTGCCTTTTGAACTACCAGTAAGCTGTCACTCACCTTCAAGAGCGCCGTCTTAAACCAGAATATAGAAATCCTAATGTAGAGGCACTGGCAGTTCCTCCAACCAGACTTGTCCCTTTCTGCTATCCCAAAGATCTGTGGATTGAAAATTAAATTCTCCACTTTCTGCATGACGGGAAATCACTCAGGTTTGGCTTTCTGTCCTGATGAAGGGTCTTGGCCCAAGGTATTGATTCTTTATTCCCCCTCCTCCCCCCCCTTAGATGCTGCCTGAATTGCTGAGTTCCATTGCATTTTACAAATATTTGATGTATGTCATTTTTTTTCCCATTCATAATTAATTTAAAGAGAACTTCAAAAGGAAGGTCCTTTATGTAATTCAGAACAAGGTCAGATCTTTGATTATGTGGAGGGTTTATGCTTTTCAACTGAATTTGAGGAGGTTTGAATGTAATTACAACTGTGGGCAGTTGATACTTTCTGCTTCTCACCCTGGTGTAACTGTCATTACAAAATCTGGATGAAATTTTTAAATGTATGAGACCCCTTCTTACCGGGCGTCTCTAGAGCTGCCGCTCGCTAACAACCGCTGGACTCATTGGTGGGAAAGCCTCCTTTCTCAGAGTCCGCACGTCTAGGGTTAGTATGACTTGGATCCCAACAAAACTGAGGAGTTGAGATGTTTCACCCACCTGAACCCCGATCTGTGTGAATACTGTGTAACTACTGCCCCCGTGCAATTGCCTGTCAGCAAGGGATAACAGATCGTATGCTACCCACATTTATAAAGAATGTATTTATGAATCTTAACTTAATCAGGCCATTATTAAAGAAGAAAGAAAAAAAAACAAAAGGGCCCATCGTAACTAAGACAGTCAAAGGTGCACAGGTTGGAGGTCAAATCTTCCAAAAGCTGATGTGCCTGATGTTCTCACAACGCCAACTCTTATTCACCAATCACCTGTAGGATTTCCCCTCTTGACTCCATCGAATCACACGTTCCCATTGGATCAAATCCTATGCCGGTTCTCTCGAGCTTCTCTCTCTATTTCCCACTGAAAAGACCTCAATCCACTTCGGAATCCATCACCAAATCTCTCCGCCCAGTGTTCTCTAGAACCTTCTCCCGATTCCACCATTCTGATTGGATGACGTGACACTCCTAAGCACGAGCATCACAGCCTCTGATCTTTAATAGTAACCCAAACACTACCAGCAGAACACACTGCTTCTACAGAAAGCCATTAAATGAAATACAGTCAGCCCTCCTTATCCGCAGGGGATTGGTTCCGGGACCTCCCACGGATACCAAAAAATGTGGATGCTCAAGTCCCTTATATAAAATGGTGTAGTATTTGCATATCAAGTCAAGTCAAGTCACTTTTTATTGTCATTTCGACCACAACTGCTAGTACAGTACACAGTAAAAACCAGACAACATTTTTCAGGACCATGGTGCTACATGAACAATACAAAAACTACATTGAACTACGTAAACCAACACAAAAACTACACTAGACTACAGACCTACCCAGGACTGCATAAAGTACACAGAACAGTGCAAGCATTACAATAAATAATAAACAAGACAATAGGCACAGCAGAGGTCAGTAGGTTGGTAGTCCGATGGCTTGGGGGAAAATCTGTCACATAAATAAACAGCTGAATGGCGGTGTCCGGGATTCTGTCTGTTTCTGTACTCCTGCTGAGTATTTTGTTGCCACAGATGTGGTCCAATTTAATGTCCATTGGAGAGCAGAATGGACGGGAGAGCCGGCCGGCTAGGGCTTGCTTTTTTCCTGGCACGGACTCCTGCCCGCTCGCCTCACTTCTGCTTCCTCGCACACCGCTTACGATGTCCCCACCTCCGGCCACCGGCATCAGGCGACTCTGAGGACTGCAGGCCCGATTCCCTCAGCAAGCCGAGGTCGTGCAATCTACCCAGCAGATTTTCATGAAGGTCTGTTTCTGGGCGATCTCTGTATTGTAGCAGCATCTGGCGATGGTAGATAATCACTCTGTTATCCATTGCCCTAAACCCTAATTGTGCCTTAAAATTAAATTAAAAAACTAAATTAAAGTAGCACCAGATCCGAAAGGCTGCTGCTGCCGTGTGCTGCATATAACCTACGCAAATCCTCCCATATATTTTAAATCGTCTCTAGGTTACTTCTAATACCTCATACAATGTAAATGCTATGTAAATAGTTATACTGTAATGTTTAGGGAATATTGACAAGAAAAAAAACTGTTCATGTTCCTCTCGCTCGCGACACGCAGCGAACGAACGAGACGTGAGGCGAACAATGATCAAACAACGAGTAAAACTTGTAATATCTGTACAGTAGTTGTTACTCTGTCCTGTTTAGGGAATAAGGATGCTTTGGAGGAGGCTCAATAATACTAAAGTCAGGAACGGTGGAGGTTGAGGGCTGAGAATCTTCAAGCGTTGAACGTCGAGACTTCAGAATTGCAGATGCTTTAGTTAGAAACGTTGTTATAGGAAGCTGTCTCTTCTTTTTCTTGGCATCACCAAATAAATCTTGCAGTGGTTGTAGGCATGTTGTTACCCCTGGGCTTTGTTCCATCATAGGATCGAACAACGAGTGCTGGAAGAGCACTTCCGGGTTTTCTCGATTCGCGGTTGGTTGAATTCGTGCATGCAGAGCTCGCGGATAAGGAGGGCCGACTGTACCCTACAACATCAGCAGCAAAACCTGAACCAGGGCATTATACGTAAAAGAGCAACATTCTACAGGATCTGATTGCTCCAAGAATTTTTGATAGGTCTGTTAAATATACTGCTTCCTCTCAACTTTATTGGTTGAATAACTTGCACGTTAATAACTAATGTGTTTAGTCAGTGTACTAGTTGGAGACTGTGCTGAATTTCCAATATGCAAGCAAGACTTCCAATAACTTGCAACAGCAAGGCCAGCAAAACCTGAGTCTCGGCAGTTCTAAAGAAAAATGTTGAACCTAATACGATTGGGGAACGCTGGAACATTTCCTCACTCTTCCTTTCCGGTCCTGCCGAAGGGTCTCGGCCCAAATCGTCGACTGTTTATTCCTCTCCGTAGATGCTGCCTGACCTGCGAGCTCCTCCAGCACTGTGTGTGTGTGTGTGTGTGTGTGTGTGTGTGTGTGTGTGTGTGTGTGTGTGTGTGTGTGTGTGTGTGTGTGTGTGTGTGTGTGTGTGTGTGTGTGTGTGTGTGTGTGTGTGTGTGTGTGTGAGACAAGACTGAGCATGTAACTGGGAAACATTCCTACATCAATACAGAGCAGGGGTTCCCGACCCTTTTTCATGCCACAGACCCCCTTACTGGGGAGTCCGTAGACCTCAGGTTGGGACAGAGAACCTGAGAGAGCCAGTGCATCTCAGTCAGAGCACTTGTAGCTTGCGAAGATTTCACTGTCAGTTTATAACCGAACTGGATCTACCTTAATTCAACTTAGATTGTTTCAACTCCCAAAACAAATTCAAAATAAAATATTTGCTCCCTCTTCCGACTTGTTCATTCCTGCAAAACAAAGGCAAATCTGAAGTCTACCAGACAATCTGGCCTATCCAGGTAGTATCAAATGCCAATCTCTACACCGTTTTATTCCTTTCTCTGCGGCGCCGAGGCTGTGAACTGATCCGGCTGCTGTGCATTTCTGCCCCGCTGGTGTGATGAACTGAGACCGAGGCTTGCGGCCTACTCCGGCTGCTCCGGGAGTGGATATGAGGACTCAGTCTGGTTCAGAATGCTGTTGTCTTGCTTCCATTGTTTGCATGATTTGTGATTCTTTTTTCCTTCTCACTTTCTCTTTTGGTCCTTTTCTGGTCTTTTTTAAAATTGGGTTATTCCGGTTCCTTGCTTTGTGGCTGCCTGTAAGCAGACAGATCTCAAGGCTGTATAATTTATACATTCTTTGATAATAAATGTGCTTAGAATCTTTGAATCATTCAGCGACGCATATTCCCATCACTTGAGATACACCATGCATCATATAGTCTTCCTGCCCTCACAAGTTCTTTTATATTTAGTGAATTGAGGATTAAGATTAATATTCCAAGTGCTTTCACAGAAACATTATCAAACATAGGGATTTTGGAGTACAAGTCCGTAATTCATTGAAAGTGGTGTCACAGGTAGATACCTTCCAAATATCCGGACCTGACTTGCACTACCTTACTTTCCCTTTTCTATTTTCTAATTATGATTTATAATTTAAATTTTTATTATATTTAGTTCAATTTGTACTTAAGGGAGCGCGAAGCGCAGAATTAAATATCGCTGTGATGATTGTACGCTCCAGTATCAATTGTTTGGTGACAATAAAATAAAATAAAGATAGGGTCGTAAAGAAAGCTTTTGGCACGTTGGCCTTCATAAATGAAAGTACTGAGTACGGATGTGATGTTATGTTGAAGTTGTACAAGACTTTGGTGAGGCCCAATTTGGAGTATTGTGTGCAGTTTTGGTCAGCTACCTACAGGAAAGATGTAAATAAGGTTGAAAGAAAGCAGCGAAAATTTACAAGAATGTTGCTGGCTCTGCAGGATTTGAGTTATATGGAAAGGTTGAATTGGTTAAGACTCTATTCCTTGCAACATAGAAGATTGAGAGGAGATTTGACAGAGGTATACAAAATTATGAGGGGTATAGATTGAGCAAATGCAAGCAGGCTTTTCCACTGAGGTTGGGGTTGACTACAACTAGAGGTTAAGGGTGAAAGGCGAAAAGTTTAAGTGGACCATGAGGGAAACGTCTTCATTTGGAGGGTCGTGGGAGTGTGGAACGAGCTGCCTGAGCAAGTGGTGCAAGCAAGCTGGATTTCAACGTTTAAGAAAAGTTTGAATAGGTACATGGATGGTAGGGGTATAGAGGACTGTGGTCCCGGTGCAGGTCGACGAGGGGTAGGCAGATTAAATGGTTCACCTCAGAATGTTTCTGTCCTATGCTTTTCTATGACTCTATAAAGTTTGACAGTGCAACGGTAAGAGAGACGTTTGATAGGTTTTTGGATGTTTGAGGAATCAGATGATAGAAGTTTAGCACTGGAAGGTGGCTTTGAGCTAGCTCAGCCCTAGGGAAACAGGTACCATGAACCAACGGCCTTTGTTTGTTACTAGACCAAAAGCTGGGCCTAAACCATTGGTATTAAGGAGTATATTCAAGAGGGAGAGTTTGCTGAAGGAATTCCAAAGCGTAGGAACTTGGACAAGCTATAACCACCACAGATAATTGCTACATGCCGAAGACCGGTGGACTATCACACAGAATGCAAAAGGGATTTGGGGAGGAAGTGGTTACAGATTTGGCAAATGGCAGGATTAAATAAAAAGATGATGAATTTAGAATTACAAGCAATTCTCCAAAGAGCAGACCTTTAAGAAGTTAATGAATTGATGGTGAGCCTTAATACTTGCCCTCCATTTTTCGTTTTCAAATGCAATGAATGAGATTGTTAGAACAAGCTTTTATAACAATCCAATTAAATACATTTGCAACTGAGTAATGAAGGACCAAGAGATTTTATGCTACCATCACTATTGGTGGGAAATTCTGGAAACCAAGGAATCAGTAATAGAATTTGTCATGTGAAACTTTCTGATGAGAATTGAAGCCTTTTCAAATCTCCCAGAAATATTTTTTTGTGCCTTAGTCTTGCCAGTCCCCAGAAGCATTGACTTCAATGGGCTCGATGCTTCCTTTAGTCAAGATTAATTATTAAATCTGATGATTTCTTAAGTCTTATTCATTCTGCAGTTTTTCTTTTCAGATGCAAGTCTGCCAGGTTTATACCATCAAAGGGCCTTTGGCTCACTTTACCCTTTTGATAGAATGAGCTGGGAATTTTCCTGTGGGGTTTACTCTGTGATGAAGGAGTCGATCAAAAGGATAATATATTTTTTAAAAGGCTTCTCCAATCCTTGCCATTCCCTAAACCCCTCCTCATGACTTTGTTTTGTTTTAGTTTTTGATCCAGTTTTCTCTCTCAATTATTTTCACTCATTAGATTTTGGTGTTACAGCAACAACAGTGACAGATTTTTGTAGCACATGCTTATATCTAAAATAAGTACTTTGGAAGTGTTTGCGTTTAACAGATTACACATTTCACAAGGATTATTTAGGTATGCAGAGCCAAAAAAATCCATTCGGCCCCTCTAAAGTACTTCAGCATTGCTGGGCACCCGCTAGTACAGTTTAACAAATTTAGAAATGAAGGTATTTATGAACAAATCACACACAAAAGTAATTTTCTACAGACTAGATCATGTTTGCAATCATTTTGTAGTTGTCTGCTCTGAAGTGCTTCAGCTTTGCTGGACATCTACGCCACAGTTCAACTCATCATCATCATCATTATGCGCCATGTTGTATGACATCATCATTATGTGCCATGCTGTGTGACATGGGCGAACATAGTCTATCCATGACCATGATTGTTCTTGGCAAATTTTTTTACAGAAGTGGTTTGCCATTGCCTACTTCTGGGCAGTGCCTTTACAAGATGGGTGACCCCGGCTGTTATCAATACTCTTCAGAGATTGTCTGCCTGGCGTCAGTGGTCACATAACCAGGACTTGTGATATGCACTGGCTGCTCATATGGCCATCCACCACCTGCTTCTGTGGCTTCAAGTGAGCTTGATTGGAGAGGTGGGGGATCTAAGCAGGTGCTACACCTTGCCCAAGGGTGACCTGTAGGCTAGAGGAGGGAAGTAGCACCTTACACCTCCTTTGCTGGAGATGTATCTCCACCCCGCCACGCATATTTAAGTATGAGAGCAGAAAAAGTCCATTCAGACTCTCTAAAGTACTTTAACATTTCTGGACACCTATGCCATCTGCTAACAGTTCAACTTCCTCTTGAAATTAATGGACAAATCACAGACAAAAATAGTTTTCTACAGACTAGATCATGTCTGTGATCATTTTGCAGTTGCATGCCCCATCTCGGGAATTGGCCTGTGGGCTTCCTGCACATCTGCTGATGTCATCATGTCCACCGCTACCGTTTCTGTGATTGTTGGGAGAAAAAAGTAGTTACATTGAAATCCTTTTAGTTATGCGTAAAGTTCGGAGTAAAACCTGTTGTGAATTTGGAGAGCAGTGAGTCAAAGTGAGAGAAAAAAGCTTCTGGATGAACTTGGTGGTCAAGTAGCGTCTGTATCAAGCGATGGATAGATCTCATCGTCAACATTTATCTTATTCCATAAATCAATCAAATGTTTTAATATAGGAGATTCTTCCTTTTCCCATATCCATTTAGATTCCTTCTTATATATAAAATCTTCTGGTATATTTTCTCCTATTTTATCTAGTTCTATTCTAATCCATGCTGGTTTATCTTCATCAAAAAAATGCAATAAATCTAAGTTGATTTGCTTTATAATAATTCTTAAAGTTTGGAAGTTGTAACCCTCCTAGATCAAATTTCCATGTCAATTTTTCCAACGATATTCTTGACATCTTACCTTTCCAAAGGAACTTCCTCACACATTTATTTAACTCTTGAAAAAACTTCTGGTTTTAACTCTTGAAAAAACTCCAAATTTATCTGATCAATGTTTCCGATGTAATCAAGAAATTGGTACTTTTTTTACATTCTACTTGGTCTTGTTTTAAAATTCAACCTTTTTGGATAAATTTAAGAGTTTTACTGGAACAAATTATTGGAACACAACTTCCACATAACCCAATATTATTTTTACTAGGTGATATTGAAGGGATAAAACTGAAACCCAAATTGAATAAATATCAGAAAGAATTCATAAAAATTGCATTGGCAGTAGTCAAAAAGGCTATTGCAGTTACTCGGAAATCGGATTCATACTTAAGTATAGATCGTTGGAAGAACAAAATCTTTAGCTGTATTCCACTTGAAAAATTACTTATAATTTAAGAGATAAATATGAAACATTTCTGAAAATTTGGCGCCCTTATTTACAAAAGATAGGACTAAATATATAGGTGCTCTGAAGATAAAATTACTGGTTATTTGGGGAAATAAATAAATATATATACTAAAGCTATTATGAACTCCATGGAGCATGTGGGGATCTTCCGAAATCAAGGCATTCTTTCTTTCTTTTTTCCTTTTTTTTTCTTTCTTTCTATAGGGATATGTTAGGGGGGAGGGGGGAAGGGTTGATAATTTTTTTTCTTTACTTCTGTAATCATTGAAAACTCAATAAAAAAATTTTTTAAAAAAGAGATGGGTAGATGACATTTTGGGTAGAGACCCTTCATCTGGACTCATGTTAGATTGAATATCCATTTCCCTCATCAGATAATTCCTGCGATTCAGAGATGAGTTCCTCCAAAGATTGTCTTTGTTGCTCCAAATTCCAGCTTCTGTGTGTGAATTAACGAACTCTCACCAGACCATGATACTTGGCTCATGGCGTCTCCAGACTGACCTTCCAAGGGCGAACCTGTATGCAGAGAAATCACTGCGATCCATGTTTGGGGACGTCGCAAAGTCTGTCAGGCTAACCAGCGAGCACCTTGCATAGGCAGGGAGTCCCATCCAGCACAGGGGGTGATCAGGTCACGGGACCGTGTTGGGGTCTGTGACCCAACTGCGTTTTCCCTCACCGCTGGCCGAAGCCTGGAGACTGGAGGTTGGAGACAAGGTTGAAGGACGGTCTGTGTATGGGGGTGGGGAGGGAGGTAAGAGAATTGTTTTCCCGTTGTTGTTTTGTTGCTTGTTGGGTTCTGTGTTGTAGGCAAGCTACGTGTGTGGCGGCACTTGCCGGCTGTCACCCAGCGCGTCCCGTTAAGTGTGTTGACTGTTACTGCAAACAACGTATCTCACTAACAAGAGAAAATCTGCAGGTGCTGGAAATCCGAGCAACATGCGCAAAGTGCTGGAGGAACGCAGCAGGGTCAAGAGGAACCTTATCCCTGGTAGGGTGGAGAGAGGAAGGGATAAGAGCAGATATGAGTGAAATGGTTTGAGGGCAGTGTTGATGGTGGAGGATGGGATGCCCCTTTCTTTGAAAAAGGAGGACACCTCCTTTGTTCTAGAATGAAAAGCCTCATCCTGAGAGCAGATGTGGCAGAGACAGAGGAATTGAGAGAAGGGATGGCGTTTTTACAAGTAGCAGGGTGGGATGAGGTATTGACCTGGGACATGAGGAACCCTGTCCTTGGTATCAACATATCTCACTGTATGTTTCGATGTATATGTGATAAGGCAGGCAGATAGGGATCCTCAGCTGTGGTTGGCAGCTCATCTAGGAGAAGGAAAACTCTGATCTCAAACCTCTGCTGCCTTACGGCTACACCCACTCATGGCTTTGGGAGTAAACCCCAAGCAGTCCCACATTGAGTTCAACACTGACTGGCAACTCCTGCAATGCACCTGGTGCCAAACTGTATCGAGTCTCTGCCGATACACTAAATGCTGGAGGCTTCCCTCAATGTCGCAGAAACAAAGGCGCTGGTTGTGGACTACAGGAGAAATGGAGACAGGCTAACCCCTATTGACATCATTGGATCTGGGGTTGAGAGGGTGAACAGCTTTAAATTCTTCGGCATAAACATCACCGAGGATCTCACATGGTCTGTACATACCGGCTGTGTGGTGAAGAAAGGACAACAGTGCCTCTTTCACCTCAGACAGTTGAAAAGGTTTAGTATGGGCCCTAAGGACTTTATACAGGGGCACAGTTGAGAGCATCCTGACTGGCTACATCACTGCCTGGTATGGGAACTGTACTTCCCCCAATCACAGGACTCTGCAGAGAGTGGTGTGGACAGCCCAGCGCATCTGTAGATGTGAACTTCCCACTATTAAAGACATTTGCAAAGACAGGTGTGTAAAAAGGGCCCGAAGGATCATTGGGGACCCGAGTCACCCCAACCACAAACTGTTCCAGTTGCTACCATCCAGGAAACGGTACCGCAGCATAAAAGCCAGGACCAACAGGCTCCGGGACAGCTTCTTCCACCAGGCCATCAGACTGAGTAATTCATGCTGATATAATTGTAATTCTATGTTATATTGACTGTCCTGCTGTACATACTATTTATTAAAAATTACTATAAATTGCACATTGCACATTGAGATGAAGATTTAAAGATTTTTACTCCTCATGTACATGGAGGATGTAAGTAAATTCAATTCAATTTATCTCAGCAAGTCAGGCAGCATCTATGGAGGGGAATAGACTGTCGACGTTGTAGGCCGAGACCCTTCCCTGGGGCAGTGCACAGCATGCAACATAATCTTTGCTATTAGAAATTTCAATAATTGAGACTGAATTAAAAGGAACTGAGAAATTGGAATTACAAAGTACAACCAATACTGCCATTCACTTTTCTTTGCCCCATTTAGTACACAACTTTGGCAAGTTTATCTGTAAGATTTTTCCACATAAAATGGTGAAAAGCTATCTGCGTCAACTGAAAAGAGGGTCTGATTGTGGAAGTTTTTAAGTCTATGTGTAATATTTTATTGATTCTGCCTTATCTTCACTCTATGGCACACATTTCTTTAGCGCGTCTGTTTGTTTTAATGAGGCCGAGTTGCTACCTTGCCGGATAGAAAGGAGCTGGCCGGATTCGAACCACTGGCCTCGAAGTCTGGAGCGGATGCCACGTTGCACGTCAAAGTTAAAGTCTGTCCCGAGCCTTTGTGGCTCATCAGGCTGGTGCTTATGCCAGTTTCCGTGGTGAGAAGCGACTGAGAGTACGAGACTCCCCCCTCCCGGATAGGACGCCAGTCTATCGCGAGGTTGACCCCCAGCATTTTTTTTGTCAGTACCCATTTTCTGCTGGGTGGACTGGAGCATTGTGTTGTTAAGTGCCTTGCTCAAGGACACAACACGCTGCCTCGGCTGGGCTCGAACTCACGACCTTCAGGTCGCTAGTCGAACACCCTAACCACTTGGCTGTGTGTGTGTGTGTGTGTGTGTGTGTGTGTGTGTGTGTGTGTGTGTGTGTGTGTGTGTGTGTGTGTGTGTGTGTGTGTGTGTGTGTGTGTGTGTGTATGTACACACATATATATAACCATATATATATGGCTCCGTGCTCTCTCTGTGACTGATGGCGTGAATAACCAATGGCATGTGGTAGGGTTTTTGTCAAATTCCTCTCAAAGTCTACAGGGGAAAATATCCTTGATATAGTTGTTGAGTCCTCTGCATATTCGGAGATGGGGTTGGTATCAGGGAAGTCCTAGAAGTCGCTGAGCACTTTAAAGATGTGCAGGGTGAGCAAGGTATCTTTTCAACATGTCAGATTTAAGTCCCTAAACACGAGATTTTCCATACCAGCTGGGAAGCTGGAGCAGGACAGACGGTAGTGTAGTGGTTAGCATGTTGGTTTACAGTGCAGATGACCGGGGTTCAATTCCTGCCACTGCCTGGAAACGTATTCTCCCTATGTGGGTTTCTTCCACGTGTTTTGGTTCCCCCCCTACACAGTCCAAAGATTAGTGGGTTGTTCATTGTAAACTCTCCCAGCAATGGGGATTTGTTCCGCACTGTAAACTAGCAAAGGACTAAGTGAATGGATAGTCAGATTAATAAAAAGCTGGGGATCTCAGCGTCTATTGAGGAGAATGAACAATCAATGTTTCAGGCTGAGGGGGCTGAGATCCCTCCCCTGGAAAAAAAGGGGAAAAAATTTAAATTCATGCACTCCATGTGCTCTGTAGATAAAGCTATTCTACATAGACACCAGTCAACCGAGCGCAAAGACCCAGCCTGTTGGATGGGCAGCCTATTTGCGATCAGTCGTTGCGGGAGCCAATTACTGTGGGAGTAAAAGCAACGTATTTGCACAAGCCTGCGGTAGATTGACAACCATATCCAAAGCGATAAAGTTTGATCCCCAATCTCTAAACCAATTAACGGGACAGCTGTACCAGCCTGTTATTTACTCACTGGTATGGTAACTTGTAACTTTTTATTGTTTTTTTTTCTCCCTCTCGATTGAATGGGAATTTAACTGAGTTATGAATCACAAGACGCTTCAACTTTCTACTTAACAGTAGCATATAGAATGAAATCAAAATGTCGAATGCGCGCAGCAGAAGCATTGTCATCTGCAACAGGAAAAGCTGTTTTTGTGATTCAGGTGCCGACCATCTGCTGGAACTGTTTTGCGAGCGCTCACGTGCTTTCTGTCACAGCAGAATGTGACTGAGCTCATCTGCTTTCTCATTTATCTCCAGGATGCGGTTGTCACTGACAAGATTGACATTCATTTCCCTTTCCTTGCCTGTAATTCCTTCCCCAGTCCTACCCGGTGGATATAATTGTGTGGGCCACCAAGCCTCTCTGTGGAGGTCTAGAGTCACTGAACCGGTCAGACTATAGGACAGCAGTCTTCCCAAGCGTTGCATCAGAACCAGAATCAAATTTATTATCACCAGCCTGTGTCGTGAAATTTGTTAACTTAGCAGCGGCAGTTCAATGCAATACATAATATAGAAGAAAAAAAATCAATCAATGACAGTATATATGTATTGAATTGATTTAAAATCGTGCAAAAATAGCAAATAATATATATTTTAAAAGTGAGGTAGTGTTCACGGGTTGTCCATTTAGGAATCGGATGGCAGAGGTGAAGAAGCTGTTTCTGAATCACTGAGTGTGTGCCTTCAGGCTTCTGTATCTCCTACCTGATGGTAACAGTGAGAAAAGGGCATGCCCTGGGTGCTGGAGGTCCTTAATAATGGACGCTGCCTTTCTGAGACACCGCTTCCTGAAGATGTCCTGGGTACTTTGTACTTTGTACCTAAGATGGAGCCGACAAAATTTACCAGCCTCTGCAGCTTCTTTCGGTCCTGTGCAGTAGCACCCCCCCCCCCATACCAGGTGGTGCTGCGGCCTGTTAGAATGCTCTCCACAGTATATTTCCAGAAGTTTTTGAGTGTTTCTGTTGACATACCAAATCTCTTCAAAGTCCTAATGAAGTATATTCGCTGTCTTGCCTTCTTTATAGCTGCATCGATATGTTGGGACCAGGTTAGGTCCCCAGAGATCTTGACACACAGGATCTTGAAATTGCTCACTCTCTCTATTTCTGATCCCTCTAAGAGGTTTAGTTTGTGTTTCCTCATCTTACCCTTACTAATTGGCTTTTTAACTTGAATTCATTAATTTAGTTCATTTGCTTTTCATTTTTGCCATGTGATTTGAATGATAAAATGGGTTTTTGAACAATTACTCTGGACAACAAAGAATGATACACCCAAAAGTATTCAGGAAGAAATTCTTTGTTGTCCAATGGATATTGGAATAATTACACTGGACAACAAAGATTTTGCTTCCTGAATACTCTTGGGTGTATCTTATTGATTTTGGGCAGCTGATTATAAAAATCACCATGAATTTTCCAGAACACGGACCATTTTTTAAAAAACCACCTATATTTGTTATTTCAATTCATAATTTGTCAGAATAACCGATGCCAAGATTAAGGAAGGCATTTTTGTTGGTCCACAAATCAAACAGGTCTCGATGACAGGTAATTCAAAGAACTTCCAGTGGCACCAGAGAAAATCGCATGGAAGGTGTTCAAGGATGTTGTTGAAGTTTTTTTTGGCAACTACAGAGCACCAAACTACGTGCAGCTGTCTGACAGCATGCTTCAAGCATACAAGGCCATGAGGTGCAACGTGTCACTAAAGATTCATTTTCCTCATTCCTATTTAGACTTCGTCCCAGCAAATCTTGGTGCTGTCAGGACGAGCATGGTGAAAGGTTTCACCAGAACATTGCGGTCGCGGAGAAACAGTATCAGGGGAACTGAAATCCCTCAATGCTGGCCGATTATGATTGGACACTTAAGTGAGAAGCTCCAGACACTGAGTACAAATGAAAATCAACAAAATATCTTTTAGCTGCAAAGTGCCAGCACCGTTATACAATTAAACACATTATATACAATAAAAGTTAACTTCTTGTTTCTCCGAATTCCTACGCAATACAAGTAATCTGAAATTATATTTTGTTAACTTCAAGCGGTCGATCATAAACAAAAAAGCAAATCCTGAGGAAGCAACACCTTGGAAAAAAATGCGTTATTTTGTCTGTTCCAAAGGTGTTGCGTAACCTCAGCAACACACTTTACAGCTGGTAGTTGGATCTTCATCATTTTTTAAAGTTAATTATCCTGTATTAGTGAGGTACGTTGTAATTCATAAGTTTTGTGGGGGCGTCTCGTGGTGGTGGTTGACTTGTTTGCCGGTTGAAAGTCGCTTTGGCCATGATGATTGCTGATTGGCCAGTTTAACGGATGATGCCGCTCTTTCCCATTGGTCGTCGTGCTCGCCATGGCACTGGTTTCCGGTTCCGGGTGCCTCGGGGCTGTAAGACTAGCGTGTGTGGGAGGCTCGCTCTCTTTCCAGTGTCTCCGCAGGGGAATTTGCCGCCCAATGAAGCAGTGGAGCCTCCCTCAGTAAATATTTTTAAGACAAGGTTGGATAGATTTTGGCATAGTAGGGGAATTAGAGGTTATGGGGAAAAGGCAGGTAGGTGGAGATGAGCCCATGGTTAGATCAGCCATGATCTTATTGAATGGCGGATGGCCAGATGGCCTACTCCTGCTCCTATTTGTTGTGTTCTTATGTCTCCAGGGCCCACTTCAGGCTGAAGTCACGACCAGCACTGAAGGACCATTTGGAAAGAGCGTTGCAGATGTAGGCAGGCCCTCCCGCATTTATTTAGTTAAATATTCGTTTGCTGCATGCTTAGTTCTTTAGTTTTATAACTTGGGGCAATTTAGTGGAGTGCCCGTTACTACTACTACTACTACTACGTCGACTCAGGCCTAGGGGGCACCCGTTAAGTGACTGACTATTCAGTATTGTAGTGTTCTGTAGCTGAGGTGAGCGCTTATTTAGCTAGACAAGGTTTGGTATTTTACCGTCCATTTTTAAATAAGTAGTTAATGTGTCCATTTGTAATCTGTGTCCTCTGTTTCACTCACTGGATCCTCGAATCTACCTGCATATGACAGGAGGATGCCAAAGCACATTGGCAAGGATAAGGGAATTGCAGGGGGGCAATTCTGCTGAGATGGTTATCTTCCTACAGGAAAGATGTAAATAAGATTGAAAGAGTACAGAGAAAATTTACAAGCATGTTCCCAGGTCTGAGTTATAAGGAAAGATTGGATAGGTTAGGACTTTATTCCACAGACCATAGAAGATTGAGAGGAGATTTGATAGAGGTATACAAAATTATGAGGGATATAGACAGGGTAAATGCAAGCAGGCTTTTTCCACTGAGACTGAGTGGGACTACAACTAGTGGATTAAGGGCAAAAGGTGAGAAATTTAAGGGGAACATGAGGGGAGGCCTCTTCACTCAGAGGACGGTGAGAGTGTGGAATGAGCTGCCAGCAGAAGTGGTGGGTGCGACTTCGATTTCGGCGTTTCAAGAGGAGGTTGGAGAGATACGTGGATGGGAGGGTTGTGGTGAGCTATTGTCTGGGTTCAGGTCGATGGGGCGAGACAGTTTAACTGGCTTGATCCAGTCTAGATGAGCCTAAAGGCCTGTTTCTGTGCTGTAATTCTCTATGACTCCATGATAGCACAGAGCGCAACATGGAACTATCGGCCGTCCATTTGCTAAAAACGGAAGGAAGAGGGAACCAGATCTATAGTTTGACGTCTGCTCCCTTTGGTTACACCGACAATGAAACCCATAACCAGAGATATTTTGTACACCATCTGAAATACTTTCTTGGGCATAGTTAGAACCGAAGCATATTCCTTCCCATCTATTGGACAACGACCTTCCAGATGGAGGAGCTCAACGTTCCTGCGGCATTGTGCCGGATATTATATTCAATCGCTAGACACATGAAGAGCTGGCCGGTGGTGTAGTGGAATTAGCTCTGGACTTGGCAGATGGTCCTAAGTTCGAATGGGGCTGGGTCCTAACCTGGGGAGCAGCAGCGTCCGTGCAGAAGAAAGGTTTTCTGTATCTTGCCATGAAAACACAGCGGACAACTGCACTATCCATAGGGTCACCATGAGTTGTCAACGACACGTCGGCACTCAACGACGTATGAAAGAGATGTTGCCTTGCAACTGAAGAAATGAAAGAAAGGGCATTTTCTTTCTAAATCATCAAACCTCCCATCCAATATTATTGAACATAGAACAGTACGAGCCCTTCAGCCCACGGTGTTGTGTTGATCCTTGAACCCTACTTTAAGATCAATCCCTCCCAGATAGTCATCCATTTTTCCTTCATCCACGTGCCTATCTAAGAGTCTCTTAAATGTCCCAAATGTACCTGATTCTACCACCACCCCGGCAGTTCATTCCACGCACCCACCGCTCTCTGTGTCAATAAAAAACCCACCCATGTCGTCCTCCCTGTGCTTTCCTCCAAAAACCTCTATGTTACGCCCCTGGAGAAAAGAGAGAGAATTGGAAGAAAAATGCCACCCATTTCCTTTCAAAGCTCATAAACATATCTTAAAAAGAAAGAGCCAAACTTAGACCCACAAAGTTAACTTGGTTTGCTACATGTTACAAATTTATTTCTGATTCTTCTTTTGCACCAATTACTGATTTTATTTTATTGTAACTTAACAGTAATTTTTAATGCTCTGCACTGTAATGCTGCCAAAATCAACAAATTTCATGACATAAGGTAAGTCAGTGATAATAAACCAGAAAATCATAAGACATAGGGGCAGAGTTGGGCCATTCAGCCCATCAAGTCTGCTTCACCATTCCATCATGGCTGATCCCGGATCCCACTCAATCCCATACACCCTTCTTGCCATATCCTTTGATGCCCTGACCAATATAAGACCATAAGACATAGGACACAAACCTGATTCTGATTCTGATGTACTTTTGCAAAGTAGAACTTTGGAAAAAGTTCAGACCGGAATGTCACCTTTCAGAGAACTGAAATATTTTTAAACAGAAGAGATCCTGCAACTAATGGAAATCTTGAGCAACACACACCCACGCGCACACACGCACAGACATACACACATACACAAACACTCACACAGACACATACACACACACAGACACATACACACACACAGACACCCACGCGCACACACGCACATACACACATACACAAACACTCACACAGACACGCACACACACAGACACATACACACACACAGACACCCACGCGCACACACGCACAGACATACACACATACACAAACACTCACACAGACACGCACACACACAGACACATACACACACACACGCACAGGCTCACACACACACACACACACACACACATACACACACACACACACACACACACACACACACACACACACACACACACACACGCACAAAATGCTGGAGGAACTCAGCAGGTCAGGCAGCATCTATGAAATAAATTTGCTTCCTTTTCTCACAGTACAATTAGTTCAGTTACCAAAAACATTGCAAATTCTACAATCTTTTTGATCAATTTTCACTGTGGGCTGAGTTGAGGGCTGGTTGATTGGGGCCTACTGTTTTCTGGGCTTACCAAAAGACTGAGAGAATAGAGGTGTTATGCTTTGTAACTTCAAACATTAAATGGAACCAACAATGCAAGCCGTAGGCTTTTTCTCTACTTTAAGTGAGGTTCTTCCTTTTCATGTGGTAGTGTCATCTCTTACGCTGTTCATGAATTTTTACATACAGCCATCATGAGTAATGCAAACAGCAAAGAATGCTTAATCAAACAAGATTACTCAAATATGACTGAAATATTAAATACACAACTACAAAGGAGTGTTTGAAATCAAGGAACTTAGCTTAAGTTGGTTGCCCAGTGTTGGTTGTGAATGAAGGCAGCACATACTGGTTATTTGATGGTGGGATTGAGCTTCAGAGTGTGTAGGGCGTACAGGTACCACACACTCAATAGGCAAAAAAGCCTCTGCAGGTGCTGGAATTCTTCAGCAGCGCGCACAATATGCTGGAGTAACTCAGCAAGTCAGACTCTGTGGAGGGGGAATTAACGGTCGACATTTCAGGCCACGTCCGCTCGTCGGCCCTGACGAAAGGTCTTGGCCCAATACGTCAACTGTTTGTTCCCTCCATACAGGGGCCTTCCAGCCCCGATGAAGGGTTTCAGCCTGAAACGCCGACTGCTCATACCTTCCAGTCCAGGTGAAGGGTCTCAGCCCGAAACATCAACTGTTTATTCCCCTACATAGGTGCTGCCTGACTTGCTCAAAGCCTCCAGCATTCTGCATGTGCCGCTTTACACTCAATGTTAATTAAACACCCGGTTTCTTGCTCCTGATTAATGCATGGTGAACATTTATCGCGTTTGCCAAGGCTCCGTGAGAAATAGTTACATTGATCACCGAGAGCTACCCTGATTTTTCTTTCCTTTGTTTGAGTGAGGAATGAAGAGTCCAGGAAATGGGTTAACATTTATATCTAACTGCCGTGTGTAAAGCCATTGATTAAAAGATCTGTTGTAAATGCTTGATTTTTATCTCGCAGAGCCTAATACCTCGGCCAAAACTATTTCTCTTTTCAGGAGACAAATATGGACTTTCAGTGTGGGCTGCTGTCAGGCAGGCACATATAATGTGGAAAGAATGACGTCCAGTTTCAAAATCAAAGTTCAAAGTAAATTTATTATCAAAGTACGGGCATGTCACCATTTGCTACCCCGAGATTCATCTTCTTGTGGCCATTCACAGTAGAACAAAAACATGCATTAGAATCACTGAGAAACTACATACTAAGATTGACCAACAAATAACGTGCAAAGGAAGACACACAGTGCAAACACAGCAATAGATAAATCTATTGATAAATAATGTTTAGAAAATACGTGGTAGAACCCTTGAAAGTGAATCCATCATTAAGGACCCCCATCACCCAGGGCAAGCCATCTTCTCATTGTTACCATCAGGGAGGAGGTACAGGAGCCTGAAAGCACACACTCAACGTTTCAGGAACAGCTTCTTCACCTAAACCATCCGATTCCTGAATGGAAAATAAACCCCATGATCCTCAGGGTTTTTCTCTCTCTTTTTGCACGACTTACTTAATTTTTTATTTTATACATATTGTGATTTATAGTCTTATTGAAACATATAAAATTATGAAAAGGATAGATAAGATAGAGGCAGCAAAGTTGTTTCCACTGGTAGGTGAGACTAGAACTAGGGGACATAGCCTCAAGATTCAGGGGAGTAGATTGAGGATGGAGATGAGGAGGAACTGCTTTTCCCAGATGATGGTGAATCTGTGGAATTCTCTGCCCAATGAAGCAGTGGAGGCTACCTCAGTAAATTTATTTAAGGCAAGGTTGGATAGATTTTTGCATAGTAGGGGAATTAAGGGTTATGGGGAAAAGGCAGGTAGGTGGAGATGAGTCCATGGTCAGATCAGCCATGATCTTATTGAATGGTGGAGCAGGCTCGATGGGCCAGATGGCCGACTCCTGCTCCGATTTCTTATGTTCTTATTATTGTTGCCTAGGAGTGGTAGTGGGGACAAGCTCCCACTACCTAAAAGTGCTCTTTATGGCATGCGCCTCAAATAGCCTCTGACAACCAAGTCCAACTCCTGGTCTTCTCGTGTGGCTTAGCCTCTAAGCCCGGTGGAACTGTTTCTACTGACAGGAGAAGGGGCAAAGGCAGGTCCTGGTGCCTTAAAACCAGTGCTTCGGGTAGATGGAGCTCGTCAGCCTGGGAAGGCAGTCCATCTAAGAGAGGGAAAACTCTGATCTCAAACCTCAGCTGCCTTGTGGTTACACCCACTCACGGGAGAGGCTTCGGGAGTAAACCCTGAGGACAAATCCAGAGCTGGAGTCCCTAAGGAAGTCTGATGTTGTCTTCAACCTCGTTCTAGCGAGCTGTACGTCACTGGTGCCAAGCTGTATCAGCCCTTGCCCTTCCCTTGGACATCGGTGGCGTAGAGAGGGGAGACTTGCTGCTTGGGCAACTGCCGGTCTTCCATACGACCTTGCCCAGGCCTGCGCCCTGGAGAGGACACTCCAGCGTTGCCTCATCGCGACAGACTGAAGCAAGACTTTCCAGGTGCAGATCCATGGTCTCGCAAAACTAACGGATGCCATCACATATTACTATACATTGCATTGTACTGGCACCTCAAAACAACAAATTTCAAGATGCTGTACAGTCATCCGTGGCAAAGAATTCCACAGATTCAGCACTCTCTGGCTAATGGAATTCCTCCTCATCTCCATTCTAAAAGGCCACCCCTCTATTCTGAGACTCTCCCAGCATAGGGAACATCCTTTCCACATCCACTCTATCAAGGCCATTCACCATTTGATAGATTTCAATGAGGTCACCCCTTATTTTTCTGAATTCCAGTGCATACAGGCCCAGAGCCGTCAAACACTCTTCATCTGACAAGCCATTCAATCCTGGAATCATTTTTGTGAACCTCCTTTGAACCATCTCCAGTTTCAGCACTTAATGTGAAAAAGGTTTGCAGATGACACCAAGATTGGGCATTGAGGAAGGCTATAATGGCTTGCTGAGGGATCTGGATCCGCTGGAAAAATGGGCTGAAAATGGCAGAGGGTGTTCAATGCTGGCAAGTGTGAGGTGTTGCAATTCTCGAGGACCAACCAGAGAAGGTTTTACACAGTGAGCAGTAGGGCGCTGAGGAGTGTGGTAGAGCAAAGGGATCTGGGAATACAGGTCCATAATTCATTGAAAGTGGCGGCACAGGTTGACAGGGTCATAAAGAAAGCTTTTGGCCCATTGGTCTTCAAAAATCAAAGCACTGAGCACAGGAGATGGGATGTTATGCTGAAGTTGTATAGAGCGTTGGTGAAGCCTAATTCAGAATATTGTGTGCAGTTTTGGTCACCAACATACAGGAAAGACATAAACAAGGTTGAAAGAGTGCAGAGAAAATTTACAAGGATGTTGCCACGTCTGACGGACCTGAGTTACATGGAGAGATTGGATTGGTTAGGACTTTATTCCTTGGAACGTAGAGCATTGAGAGGAGATTTGATAGAGGTATACAAAATTATGAGCGGTATAGACAGGGTAAATGCAACCAGGCTTTTTCCACTGAGGTTGGGTGAGTCTACAACCAGAGGTCATGGGTTAAGGGTGAACAGTGAAAAGTTTGAAAGAAGTTTGGATAGGTACATGAGTGGTAGAGGTATGGAGGGCTATGGTCCCTGTGCAGGGTGACGGGAGCAGGCAATTTAAATGGTCCGGGCTGAAGGGCTAATTTCTGTGCTGTACTTTTCTATGACTCGATGGTTCTATATCAAAACCTTCAGTGAAATTTCACTTTGAAGCGTTACTTGTCTCAGAATGAAGGATATGCACTGTTACACAGTCAATACTTGATAGTGTGGCCTTGTTCGGCTTCAACATTGTCTTGTTAAGATCACGTTTATTTTTTCCATCGTAAACTAATGTGAATGCAGGGTTGAAATTGGATCGAGTTGCCTCCAGCCAGATAGTTGCCATGTGTTCTTCACAATCACAGCTGGGGAGACTTAAAGGATATGACAATTTGCTTTACAGTGTCACGGATACAGACTTACTAAGTAAATCTGGTAACAAGCAATAGCCCAGCTGTTCCACTCAAGTGGACCACTCCAGTCCTCCAACCTAACTTTATCTCACTCCATCAGCTGTGTTTTGCACTCTAAGTAGTATCCATATTTTGGATTTTATTGAGATACGGCAAGGAACAGGCTAATTTGAGTCGCGATTTAATCCGAGCCTGATCGCGGGACAATTTACGATAACCAATTAGCCTACCAACCGGTACATACAAACTCCTTACAGGCAGTGCCAGGAATTGAACCCGGATCTCCTGCACTGTAAACCGTTGTGCTAACCAGTACGCTACGGTGCTGCCTGTTACACCCCACCCTCTCGGTAAACAAAAACTTTCTTCTTATTTCCCCAATGGATTTATTGCTGAGTTGTATTCGATTCATGCTCTTCATATTTCATCTTCCCATCAAGCGGAATCAACTAGAAAACAAATAGACTGCCGACACTGGAATCTGAAACAAAAGCAAAATTGCTGGGGAGGAAAAGCTCAGCCAGTCAAGCAGCATCTTTGGAAAGAGAGCGCAGTTAACGCTTCTAATCAATGACCTTTCCTCGGGATGGTGGTGGAGGAGGAGGGAAGAGCGGAGGAGTTCTATTTTTCAAAGCAGAGCTCGGTGAGCGTGTGGGCCAGGGCCCGAGGTAAAAGGCAAATGGCTGTTGCAAAAAAATTTCGGAAGATGTGGGTTGAGCTATTCTTCGATCTTAACAATTTAGTTCCATCACCACGCGAGGAGACATCGTCAGTGTGCTACTGATTGAGATGTGTCCTCCGAATGCTTGGCCTTTATATACTTATCAGTCAATTGATCGGACGTCATTGCGGAAACTCAGCTGTGATGTGGGGAGGAGATCTCGTCGCTGGTTGGCTGTGCGGCAAACTCCCACGTTGGCTCATAAATAGGATCGAGGTCTGCTGGCTTACTTACTAATGTCTGTGTGGGAATTGGTGAAGACACATCAGATGATAAGGAACGTGAGCACTGGCCGGCAGTAGGGCGTTTTAAAGAAATGGGACATAGGCATAAATTAGAATTTTATTTCTTCCATCCATCTCACAACATGAGTAGTAAAAATCTTTATGTTGCGTTTCTGTACAAGCAATAAGGAAGGGAAATGTGGGAGGATATTGCCCGAACACTAAGATTGTGTACATGATTGTTTTATATCCATGTATGTACAGTCAGATACAATTGTCAGTCAGATACGCAATCAGATCAATGAGTATTGATAAATCTGATAGCCTGGTGAAAGAAGCCCGTTGGTCCTGGCCTTAATGCTGAGGTACCATTTGCCAAACGGAAGCAACTGAAGTAGTTTATGGTTGGGGTGGCTGGAGCCCCTGATGATCTTCTGGGCCCCTTTTACGTACCGGCTGCTGTAAATGTCTTGAATAGAGGACAGTTCACATTCACAGAGGCCTCACTCTCTGCAGAGCCCTGCGATTGAGGGAAGTACAGTTCTCGGAGCAAGGCAGTGACACAGCCAGTCAGGATGCTCTCGATGGTGCCCCTGTAGAAAGTCCCGAGGATTTGGGGACTCGTGATAAGGGAAAAAGAAGAAAAAATAGCTGACCCAGGATAGAGAAAAAAATCGTTGTTCAGTTTAGATGAAAGGTGTTTGTCTTCTAGTGTATATTGGTTATGGAGGAGCCTGTGGGAAGGCAGGTTGGAATGGGAGTGAGACTGAGAACAGGACCTCCAAGAGGACCACACCTTATCGTAGGGTTTGGTGGTTTTCGTGTCTCTGTGACCTGGAGGGCTAAGTTGGCTGGAGTCAAGGCTTTGTGCTTTGGCTCTTGGTAGGGTCACCCATGTCAAACAGGTCAAAGGGTAGAGGCCAGACTAAGAGTGGCCCACCGGTCCTCCGAGTTCGGGGCTTCAGCTCAGGGCTAACGACCCTGACGGGTAAAACAGCAGTAAAGAATCCTTCTGCACAGAGAGAGACGGGGGGGGGGGGGGGGGGCGGGGGGCTCATTGCTGCCCTAAACACCAGCGGCATGACGGGCAGTAAACAAGTGTGTAGCAGGAAGCTCAGGATCCTCCTGCAGGTGAGTTTCAGGTACCTGGTGGAAAAGAGTACGGCTCACTGGGGCTAATTCATTATTCAAAAAGCATTCTTCAGGTCACCTTTCTTTTTATTGGGAAAAAAAATAAATGGTAGCCTGTCACAGTTCCTGATCATAGAGTCATAGAACAATACAGCGCCCTTCGGCCCATCTAGTCTGTGCCAAACCATTCCTACTTCCACACAGTTGTGTGCAGTAGTAACACTGACGCGGGTCACATGCAAATGTTTGTGGTATTGGACAAAAAAAAAACATTTAAAAAAGTATTGCGTGTGTGTGTGTGTGTGTGTGTGTGTGTGTGTGTGTGTGTGTGTGTGTGTGTGTGTGTGTGTGTGTGTGTGTGTGTGTGTGTGTGTGTGTGTGTGTGTGTGTGTGTGAAAACAGCGTGAGGGAGTTTACGTTCTGAAGAAAACCTCTAAGGTAGGATTTGCATAGCTGCCCCTCATAGAAAGCCCCCACCTGTTACCTCTGAGGTGCACTGACCATTGAGAAGCAATTCAGATGTCGTCTCTCACCGTCTACGTAACACACGAGGGGGAGTGGAATTTGAACTAAGTGTGCGTGGGTACCCCCACACGGCCTTCTGACCTCTGCGAACGGCGTCTACCACGGGAAGGCGTGGAATCGCCGTGGAGGCAGAGATCACTGATTGTGGCTCTAAGGTCGGCACATTTATATAGCTCGGGTGCCTAAGGCCTTTGCACAGTACTTGTCAACGTGGAGCGGAGAGCGAGTTGTCTATCTGGATTGCGAGAATGGCAAGAGTGGAGGGGTGTGGGACAGGTGGCAGAGAAGGAGTGCCAAGGGCCGTGGGGGGGTGGGGGGGGGGGGTTGGTGGTGGCGTGGGTGCAGCCACACCCAGCCCCGACACAAGAGGCAGGGCATTTGATTCCAAACAATTGGTTTATTGATCATTACAGGATGTCTCCTTGGTGCTTCCCGCACCCTCCCCTTTTCTCAACCATGATTCCCCCCTCCCTGCAACCTTCCCACTCTCAGTCCACAGTAGAGATCCCTCTCGGAATCAGGTTTATCACTCACATACGTCAAGAAATTAGTTTTTTTTGGTGTGACAGCGGTACAGCGCAATACATAAAATCACTACCGTGCCGTGTAAAAGTCTTAGGCTCCGGACTGTGCCTGAGCCCTGTGCACAGTTTTGACCCATCAGTGGCTGCAGTGAGTGATAAGGTTTCAAGTACTCTGAGATATTAAACCTGACGAAAAGTGATGCCTCGTGCAACTCAACAGCGTTGGAAGGGAAACCTTTGAACTGGTGATCTCCGGAGTGAAATGCTCCGATTTTATTCCGTGGCCGTGCACGGAAGGTCGCAGGCTGCAGCAAAACTTGCAATCTTGGTCAAGGACGGAGGCAGGCGAGCCGTGGTACCCGAAAACCACTGGGAGACCAAAGACGAGCGGCGCACCAGGCTCAACGTTCAAAGTAAATTAATTATCAAAGTGCGTATATGTCAGCACACACAGCCCTGAGATCGATTCTCTTGCAGGCGTTTACAGTAGAACAAAGAAGTACAATGGAATCAGTGAAAAACTACCAGCAATCAAAGACTGACAAGCAACCAAGGTGGAAAAGAAGACAAACTGTGCAAATATAATCCAATCAATCAATCAATAAACACACAAACAAATATATATATATAAAATAAAATACCGAGTTGTAGAGTCCTTGAAAGTGAGTCGATGGGTTGCGGTGAATGAAGTTATCCACTCTGGTCTGGTTCAGGAGGCTGATGGTTGGATTGAATTGATTTTATTTCTTATACCCTTCACATACATGAGGTGTAAAAATCTTTACTTAACGTCTCCGTCAAAATGTGCAATTTATAGCAATTTGTAATAAATAGTATGTACAGCAGGACAGTCAATCTAACATAGAAATACAATTTTATCAGCGTGAATTACTTCAGTCTGATGGCCTGGTGGAAGAAGCTGTCCCTGGAGCCTGTTGGTCCTGGTTTTAATGCTGCGGTACCGTTTCCCGGATGGTAGCAGCTGGAACAGTTTGTGGTTGGGGGTGACTCGGGTCCCCAATGAACCTTCGGGCCCATGTTACGCACCTGTCTCTGTAAATGCCTTGAATAGTGGGAAGTTCCAATCCACAGCTGCCTGAGCTGTCAGCACCACTCTCTGCAGAGTTCTGCGACTGGAGGAAGTACAGTTCCCATACTAGGAAGGGATGCAGCCAGTCAGGATGCTCTCAATTGTGCCCCTGGAGAAAGTCCTTAGGATTTGGGGGCCCATACCAAGCTTCCTCAACCATCTGAGGTGAAAGAGGCGCTGTTGTGCTTTTTTCACCGCACAGATGGTAGGTTATAACTGCATCAGGACCTACATCAGTGTCCTTCTGCTCACCATTTTGCTGAAAGATGACCAATGGTGTGATCAAAGCAAGAATGAATGCAGTCATACATGATTCCTGTGTATTGAGTGGTCTATAGCACCCTACCTTCATACCTGATTGTCTCAGTACTTTATAGCAGATTTCCTCTTTCTACCAGTTCACAGCTTCAATACTTATAGCAAGGTTGAATGTAATGAGCAGAACTCCAACCATATAATCAGATCTCAGCAACCAAACCAAAATATTTTGTTTAAAAGGGTTCAACTCTTATGTCGATAGATTATACTGGGAAAAGGCACTGAAGCATTCGGGCTCTCATGACCAGACTACGTAACAGTATTTTTCCCCCACAAGCTATCAGACTCCTCAATACCCAGAGCCTGGACTGACACCTTGCTGCCCTATTGTCCTGTTTATTATTTATTGTAATGCCTGCACTGTTTTTGTGCACTTTATGCAGTCCTGGGTAGGTCTGTAGTCTAGTGTAGTTTTTTCTGTGTTGTTTTTATACGTAGTTCAGTCTAGTTTTTGTACTGTGTCATGTAACACCATGCTCCTGAAAAACGTTGTCTCATTTTTACTATGTACTGTACCAGTAGTTATGGTCGAAGAGACAGTAAAAAGTGACTTGACTTGACTTGATTATTGGTAGATAAATATGTTCAAAACCGATCTTACAGATTGAAGATACTGTCAAAGAGGAGCTTAAAAAATTGGAGCAAATAAAATCAAATTGACTTATATGTGCAAAGAAAACAGAGAGGCTGAGGGGTGGTGTGATAGGTCTCCAGTATTGAGCAGAAGTCTTGGGCGCCCGTGAAAAAAAACTCTGTAAAGCAAAGATGCTTTCAGAATAATGAAATGAAAAGTTTCTAAGTATCAAAAAAAAATTACTATAAAGAGCAGAAAACAGTAAAAAATTAAATTAAATCAGCATTTGTTGTGATCATCCTTTGCCTTTAAAGCTCTACCAATTCTCTTAGGTACACTGTCATGCAGTTTCATGAGAAAGTTGGCTGGTGGGTTACTCCAAGCACAGTGGAGAAACTGCCACAGTTCTCTGCAGATTTCGGCAGTCTCGCTTGCTTCTGTCTCTCCAGGGAATCCCCAGGCAGCCTCGACGATGTTGAGATCAGGGCTCTGTGAAGGCCATAACATCTGAAACAATTTCAAAAAACCTAGTGGGCCTCAGATGCAGGGGAGTGGGAACCATATTGATGGGGCTGAGGATATGGAGCTTGGTAGACAACTAGATGCAGTGAGACTGATGATAGGGCAAATTTCCATTCTGCGGGATGAGTTGCACTGTGACAAAGGGGGAAAAAAAATCAGAAAGGGTACCAAACACAAGACTGGAGGTGTCATACTTGAATGCACGCAGTAAACGGAATAAGATCGAGGATCTTGTAGCGTGGTTAGAGATTGGCAGGTACGATGTTGTGGGCACCACTGAGTCGTGGCTGGAAGATCATAGTTTGGAGCTCAACATCCATGGATACAAATTGTGTAGAAAGGACAGGCAGGTAGGCAGAGGGGGTGGGGCGGCTTGGTTGGAAAAAAACCCTGAAATCACATCCTTAGAAAGGTGACCTAGGATTGGAAGATATGGGTAGTTAAGAAACTGCAAGGGTAAAAAGACCCTGATGGGCATTATATACTGGCCTCTGAATAGTAGCAAGGATGTGGAATACAAATTATAACAGGAGATAGAAAATGCATGTCAAAAGGACAATGTTATGATAGTCATGCAGGATTTCAGTGAGCAGGTAGATTGGGAAAATCAGGTTGGTGCTGGATCCCAAGAGGGAGAATTTGGAGAATGCCTGAGAGATGGCTTTTTAGAGCAGCTGGTGGTCAGCTATTCTGGATTGCTTGTCATACAACGAACTGGATTTGATTAGGAAACTTAAGGATCGCTTAGGAGGTATTGATCATAATATGATAGTCTTCACCCTACAGTTTGAAAGGGAGAAGCTAAAGTCAGATGTAGCTATATTACAGTGGGATAAAGAGAATTATAGAGGCATGATAGGGGTGCTAGCCAAAGTTGACTGGAAGGGGATACTAGCAGGGACGATAGCAGGGCAGAAAAGACTGGAGTTTCTTGGAGCAATTTGAAAAGCACAGGATAGATTCATTCCAAAATAAGTAGTATTCTAAAGGCAGGATGACGCAACTGCGGCTGACAAGGGAAGTCAAAGACAACACAATAGCAGAAGAGAGGGCATATAATAGAGCAAAAATTAGTAGGAAATTAGAGGATTAGGAAGTTTTTAAAAAGCAACAGAAATAAGTCATGAGGAGAGAGAAGACAAATATGAAGGTAAGCCCGCCAAAAATATCAAAGAGGATACCAAAGCTTTTTTTCAAATTTTATTGAGTAAAAGAGAGGCAAGAGTAGATATCAGATCACTGGAAACAACACTGGTGGAGGTCTAGGAAATGGTTGGTGAACTAAATAAGTACTTTGCATCCATCTTCACTGTGGAAGGCACTAGCAGTATGCTGGAAGTTCAAGAGTGTCAGGGGGCAGAACTGAGTGAAGTTGCCATTCCTAGGGAGAAGGTGCTTGGGAAACTGGAAAGTCTGATTGTAGATAAATCATCTGAACTAGTTGGACTGCACCCCAGAGTTCTCAAAGAGGTGGCTGAAGAGATTGTGGAGGCATTAGTAGTGATCTTTCACAGATCACTAGATTCCAGATTGGTTTTGGAGGACTGGAAAACTGCAAATGCCGTTCTACTCTTCAAGAAGGGAGGGAGGCAGAAGAAAGGAGGGAGGCAGAAGAAAGGAGGGAGGCAGAAGAAAGGAGGGAGGCAGAAGAAAGGAGAGAGGCAGAAGAAAGGAGGGAGGCAGAAGAAAGGAGAGAGGCAGAAGAAAGGAGGGAGGCAGAAGAAAGGAGAGAGGCAGAAGAAAGGAGGGAGGCAGAAGAAAGGAGGGAGGCAGAAGAAAGGAAACTATAGGCCAGTTACTCTGAACTCTGTGGCTGGGAAGACGTTGGAGTTGATTGTTATGGATGAGGTCTCAGGGTACTTGGAGGCACATGATAGAATTGGCTGAGGTCTGCATGGTTTCCTCAGGGGAAAATCTTGCCTGACAAATCTGTTGGAAGTTTTTGAGGAAATAACAATCAGGATAGACAAAGGAAAATCAGGGGATGTTGTGTACTTGGATCTTCAAAAGTACTTTGACAAGATGCTGTACATGAAGCTACTTAACAAGTTAAGAGCCCTTGGTATTACAGGAAAGATTCTGGCATGGATAAAGCAGTGGCTGATTGGCAGGTAGCAAAGAGTGGGAATAAAGGGAGCCTTTTCTGGTTGGGTGCCGGTGACTAATGTTGTTCTGCAGGGTTGGTGTTGGGACCGCTTCTTTTTTACATTATATGTCAATCATTTGGTTGAAGGAATTGTTGGGTTTGTGGCACAGTTTGTGGACAATATGAAAGTAGGTGGAGGGGCAGATAGCATGAGGTAACATGGAGGCTGCAGGACTGAGACAGGTCAGAAAAGTGGACAAAGAAGTGGCAGATGGAATACAGTGTCAGGAATTGTATGGTTATGCACTTTGGTAGAAGATTCAAGATTCAAAAAAATTCAAGATTCAAAAACTTTATTGTTATTCTAACCGTACATCAGCTCTGCAGGGCAGAATGAGACAGTGTTTCCCAGGAGCAAGTGCAGTCATAACATAACAAACGCAACACTAAATAATAAACACAACAATAAATAGTAAAACACAACAGCCACAACAGAAGAACAAAAGCATAGACCTTTTCACTAAACAGGCAGAAAATTTAAAAATCTGAGGTGAAAAGGGGCTTGGGAGTCCTTGTGCAGGATTCCCTAAAGGTTAATTTGCAGGTTGGGTCTGTGGTGAGGGTGGCGAATACAATGTTTGCATTCATTTCAAGAGGACTAGAATTGAAAAGCAAGGCCGAGGCTTTGTATGGAACTGGTAAGGCCTCACTGGAGTATTGTGAGCAGTCTCGGTCCCCTTATCTAAGAAAAGTTGTGCTGACACTGGGCAGGGTTCAGAGGAGGTTCTAGGAATGAATCCGGGAATAAAAGGGTTATTATATGAGGAGTATTTGATGCCGCTGGGTCTGTACTCTCTGGAGTTCAGAAGAATGATGGGGATCTCACTGAAACTTATCGAATGGTGAAAGGCCTAGATAGAGTGGATATGGAGAGCATGTTTACTACAGTGGGGGAGCCCAGGATCAGAAGGCACAGCCTCAGAGTAGTAGGACGTCCGTTTAGAATGGAGATGACTAGGAATTTCTTTCCTACTAGAGGGTGGTGAATTTATGGAACGTGTTGCCACAGGTGGCTGCTGAATCAGGTTTTTGGGTGTATTTCAAGCAAGGTTCATAGGTCCTTGATTTGCCCAGGCATGGAAAGTTGGAGGGAGAAGGCAGGAGAATGGGGGTTGAGAGGGAAAACGGATCAGCCTTGGTGAAATGGTGGAGCAGGTTGGATGGGCCAAATGGCCTAATTCTGCTCTTATCTCTTCAGGTCACCAAGCGCGTGGCTGATGGCAAATTGGAAGGTGTGAATTAGTATCGGGACGACAGAGTTTTGGATGAGCTGTTCAGAATAATTACAAATAAAATAGGTATGGTTGGGTATTGCTCATGTGAATAGATTCAAATGGCAGGTTGTTCCTCATGACAAGGGGAAAATATTACTCATTTGCTCAACTGTCAAAGAAGGTAATGTAGATCGATTAGCTTATTGCATTGTGAGTTCATGCAGAATTCCACCTACCGCCTCGAAAGTGTTGGATCCAGAAACAAGCCTCTAGTTTTACCAAACTGCATTTCATTGTATTTTCTGCCTTGTTCTTTTTTTCTTTAATTTGAGCCAGAATTACAAGACTCTGATTGATTAGGCCCGACACGAATTCCATTATGTTATTTTCCTGTGTGAGTCCAGGTCACGGGCACAGAAGCAGCTGTTCAGGAGAGAAGTTGAAGCTATATATATGCGACTAGGTGACCATTGAATATCATTTTTTATTTTTAAAGTGCACCTATTTATTCACCCTGGTAACGCTAAAATAGCTGCCTGTGCCTTTAAGAGAAAACAGTGACATCATTATGCATGTGTGGAGTAGAAAATAAAGTTGCAAGGTTCTAGAAAGTATGTTGAATGCTATTCGTATGGTGAAGAAAGGTGAATAGTATTGACAACATCCATTAAATTTGCTTATACTTGTTTGCAAATCTGGAATATCAATAATTTGACATGATTTACATGTGTATGCTTTAGATTTTCGTAAGGTATCAATGCTGGATAGCATGTTGTGTGAAGTTCCTTATCGGCCTCATAGGTTAGTCTTTTGCAATTTAAACTCCAAGGTAATATATTGTAAAAGTTTATTTTCCTTTCTTTATTGTTTCTTGACCGAATGTGAATGTAATGGAGTAATGTGAATGCGTTAATCTCTGTTTGCGTGGCATAAGCGAGGAGAACTCGTTTCAGGGTCTAGCCTACATGTGTTTGGAAGTTAAACATGTGTGTGCCAAAAATTGCCACTACTGTGTCGGTTTTGTATATTTTGTTTTAGTTGTATTCATACTGCATACATAACAAGAGTGTGATCTGAAATTAAGCTAAGATGGTAACAGCAGGAACCGTGATTTTTTAAAAAACGCATTTCGTTGTTTTTATTTTGATACTCTCTTTCTGCATTAAAATAGTTAAAGGAATTAAAGACTCGAAAAAGTATTTGCTGTCCTGCGTGTGTATTTTTCCTCAGGCTACCTATTTTTGTGATAGGTTTGTTGATGAAATGCAAATCCAGGAAGTCAGATAATGTGAGGGAATTGCTGATAATTCCTAGAAGGCATTCAAGGTAACTTCACTTCCCAATGATATGGATATGCAATTATTATCCTGAAGAAGACTTGAGAAAAATAACATTAAAAACACATAACATCCATCATCAGAGATTCCTACCACCCAGGCCATGCTCTCTTCTCACTGTTGGCATCAGGCAGAAGCACAGGAGCCTCAGGACTCGCACCACCAGGTTCAAGAACAGTTTCTACCCCTCAACCATTTAGGTCTTGAATAAAAGGGGACACTATCTACATTCACTTGCCCCATCATGGAAATGCTCCCACAAACAATGATCTCACTTTAAGGACTCCTTATCTCATGCTTTTGTTATTTATTGCTATTTATTTATAATTGCATTTGCACACTTTGTTGTCTTCTGCACTCTGGTTGAGAGCCAGAAGGGGCCATGAGGAGGCCTTTGCGGACAGGACTAAGGAAAACCCCAAGGCATTCTTCAAATATGTGAAGAGCAAGAGGATAAGACGTGAGAGAATAGGACCAATCAAGTGTGACAATGAAAAAGTGTGTATGGAACCAGAGGAGATAGCAGAGGTACTTATTGAATACTTTGCTTCAGTGTTCACCACAGAAAAGGATCTTGGTGATTGTAGGGACGACTTGCAATGGACGGAAAAGCTTGAGCATGCAGATATTAAGGAAGAGGATGTGCTGGAGCTTTAGGAAAACATCAAGTTGGATAAGTCAAACACGAGGAAATCTGCAGATGCTGGAAATGCAAGCCACACACACAAAATGCTGGTGGAACGCAGCAGGCCAGGCCGCATCTATAGGGAGAAGTACAGTCAACGATTCGGGTCGAGATCGTTCGTCAGGACAAACGGGAAAAAAGAGATAGTAAGAGATTTGAAAGTGAGAGGGGGAGGGGGAGACCCAAACTGATAGGAGAAGACAGGAGGGGAGGGATGAAGCCTAGAGCTGGGAAGTTGATTGGCAAAAGGGATCCAAGGCTGAAGAAGGGGGAGTATCATAGGACTGAAGGCCTTGGAAGAGAGAAAGGGGAAGAGGAGCACCAGAGGAAGATGGAGAACAGGCAAGGAGATATTGTGAGAGGGAAAGAGAGAAAAAAATTTAGGGATGGGGTAAGAAGGGGAGGAGGGGCCTTAACGGAAGTTAGAGAAATCAATGTTCATGCCATCAGATTGGAGGCTACCCAGACGGAATATAAGGTGTTGTTCCTCCTACCTGAGTGTGGCTTCATCTTGACAGTAGAAGAGGCAATGGATAGACATATCAGAATGGGACGTGGAATTAAAATGTGTGGCCACTGGGAGATCCTGCTTTCTCTGGCAGACCGAGCGTAGGAGTTCAGCGAAACGGTCTCCCAGTCTGCGTCGGGTCTCACCAATATATAAAAGACCACACCGGGAGCACGGGACGCAGTATACCACACCAGCCGACTCACAGGTGAAGTGTCGCCTCAACTGGAAGGACTGTCTGGGGCCCTGAATGGTGGTGAGGGAGGAAGTGTAAGGGCAGGTGTAGCACTTGTTCTGCTTACAAGGATAAGTGCCAGGAGGGAGATTGGTGGGAAGGGATGGGGGGGGGGGAGTGGGGGGGAATGAATGGACAAGGGAGTCACGTAGGGAGCGATCCCTACGGAAAGCAGGAAGTGGAGGGGAGGGAAAGATGTGCTTGGTGGTGGGATCCCGTTGGAGATAGCCCAGGAAATTATAGACCAGTGAGTCTTACTTCAGTGGTTGATAAGTTGATGAAGAAGATCCTGAGAGGCAGGATTTATGATATTTGGAGAGGCATAATATGATTAGGAATAGTCAGCATGGCTTTGTCAAAGGCAGGTCGTGCCTTATGAGCCTGATTCAATTTTTTGAGCAAGTGCCTAAACACATAGAAGGTAGGGCCATGGATTTAGTGTATATGGATCTCACCAAGGCATTTGATAAGGTACCCCATGTAAGGTCTATTGAGAAAGTAAGGAGGCATGGGATCCAAGGGGACATTGCTTTGTGGATCCAGAACTAGCTTGCCCACAGAAGGCAAAGAGTGGTTGTAGACGGGTCACATTCTGCATGGAGGTCGGCCACCAGTGGTGTGCCTCGGGAATCTGTTCTGGGACCCCTACTCGTCATGATTTTTATAAATGACCTGGATGAGGAAGTGGAGGGATGGGTTAGTAAATTTGCAGATAACACAAAGGTTGGGGGTGCTATGGGTAGTGTGGAGGGCTGTCAGAGGTTACAGCAGGACATTGATAGGATGCCAAACTGGGCTGAGAAGTGGCAGATGGAGTTCAACCCAGATAAGTGTGAAGTGGTTCATTTTGGTAGGTCAAATATGATGGCAGAATATAGCATTAATGGCAAGACTCTTGGCAGTGTGGAGTATCAGAGGGATCTTGGGGTCTGAGTCCATAGGATACTCGAAGCTGCAACACAGGTTGACTCTGTGGTTAAAAAGTCATACAGTGCATTGGCCTTCATCCACTGTGGGATTGAGTTTAAGAGCCGAGAGGTAATGTTACAGCTATATAGGACCCTGGTCAGACCCCACTTGGAGTACTGTGCTCAATTCTGGTCGTCTCACTACAGGAAGGACGTGGAAACCATAGAAAGGGTGCAGAGGAGATTTACAAGGATGTTACCTGGATTGGGGAGCATGCCTTATGAGAATAGGTTGAGTGAATTCGGCCTTCTCTCCTTGGAGCGATGGAGGATGAGAGGTGACCTGATAGAGGTGTATAAGATGATGAGAGGCATTGATCGTGTGGATAGTCAGAGGCTTTTCCCCAGGGCTGAACTGGCTAACATGAGAGAGCACAGTTTTAAGGTGCTTGGAAGTAGGTACAGAGGAGATGTCAGTGGTAAGTTTTTTACACAGAGACTGGTGAGTGTGTGGAATGGGCTGCCAGTGACGGTGATGGAGACAGAAACGATAGGGTCTTTTAAGAGACTCCTGGATGGATACATGGAGCTTAGAAAAATAGAGGGCTATGGGTAAGCCTAGGTAGTTCTAAGGTAGGGACATGTTTGGCACAGCGTTGTGGGCCAAAAGGCCTGCATTGTGCTGTAGGTTTTCTATGTTTCATTGATCCTGTTATAGTTACTGTTCTATAGATCTGCTGACTGGAAAATGAATCTTGCGGTTTTATGTGGTGACATACACGTACTTTGAGAATAAAATTCACTTTGAACATTGAACTTTGATGTTGGAACCGTGAGAAACACACAAGAGAAAAGAATAGAAGATGATTGGGAAAATGAGAAAATATTGAGCAGAAACACTAATACTGAGCAGTTTGTCTAAACGCTCCATGTAATGTATACAGGATTATTGATAAAGGTGCTGCATTCAACAGAATTGGGGGAAGGAAAATCTTGGGGAGTTTGCTATCTGATGTTGATGACACTGGGATGAAGTGGGTTTTAGCCTTGCATTCTCAGTCGACTGTTTCTGAAAATGACCGATTGGCATAAGGTAGAGTGTTTAAAAGCTTGCGCTTGCTTCTAAACGTGATAAAAACCTGCAGATGCTGGAAATCCAGAGCAACACACCACAAGATGCTGGAGGAACTCAGCAGGTCAGGCAGCATCCATGGAAAAGAGTAAAGAATCAACCTTTCGGGCTGAGACCCTTCATCAGGAACTGGAAGGGAAAGTGGAGGGAGGGCTGGAAGGTGGCGGGTGATTGGTGAAACCTGGAGAGAGGGAGGGGGTGAAGTGAGGAGCTGGGAGGATGCTTGGTGATTGAGATGAAGGGCTGGAGAAGGGGGAATGTGGGAGGAAAGGACAAGAAGACCATGGAAGAAAAGGGAAGGGGGAGGAGCACCAGAGGGAGGTGATGGGCAGGTAAGGAGATAAGGTGAGAGAGGGAAACAGGTATGGGGAATAGTGAAGGTGGGGCAATTATCAGAAGTTCGAAATACCAATGATCAGGCCATCAAGTTGGAGGCTACCCAGGCAGAATATAAGATGCCTAAGCATCTTTGCTTCTGTAGCATCGTACGGTTGAACCCTGTGGCAGCACTGACCGGCAGAATAATTGGGGGAAGTAGTTCACCTCAAAATTGTCTCCATATTTTATTAAATGCACAATTTGCACACAAAGGTGACAAATTAATATTCACGGAGCTTGCCTGGTTTTTTTTTGGAGCTGACAACAGGCAGAATTAATCTCAGTTAATGTAATTCTTTTGTGGTCGTGTTCAGAGCTTGTACCATTGTGAAGCTCTTTGAAGCCATCTGGCTCCACAATAGAATTAAACACTCTCTTTCACCCGCTAATGGGTCGGATTGAAAGTGATTTTGTTTGGCTCGTTAGATAAAACGTACGCAGAATCGACGTTGGACAACTGCGGAGAGGGACACCGAATACGTTCTTGTGAACAATTAATGCAGGAGCTGATCAAAATCGTTGAAGGTCAGGAGCTAATTGTGGAGTGAGGCTGAGAGCTTGTTAATAGCACTTGGAATTTCAGCATCTCCGTACCATCACTGGCTTTCTTCACAGCCCAGAGCCAGAACTAGAATCGCAATAGATTAAACTATTTCACCTAAACTCATTGATTACTAATTTAGTGACTGAATTGTTGACGCTGCTGGTTAGCAGTAAGAAATGCTGATGTATTTGTCTCTTAAACATAAGAGACTCTGCAGATGCTAGAAATCAGAGTAACACACACACACACAGACACAATGCTGGAGGAAGACGCAGCATGTCAGGCAGCATCCGTAGAAAAGAATGAACAGTCAACGTTTCAGGCTGAGTCCTAATGAAGGGTCTCAAGCAGAGATGTTGACTTTTTATTCCTTGCCTTAAATGCTGCCTGGCCTGCTGAACTCACCAGCATTTAATACGTGTCACTCAGCCTTTAGAGTTCAAAGTCAAATTTATTATCGAAGTACATGCATGTCACCACATACAACCCTGAGATTCTGTTTCTGCAGGGATACTCATCAAATCTATAGAACAGTAACCGTAAACAGGATCAATGAACAACAAGCTGTGCAAATGCAAATATAAATAAATAGCAATAAATAACAAGAGCATGAAATAAGATGAAGAGTTCTTAAAGTGAGACCATCGTTTGTGGGATCACCAGAAATGGAATGAGTGTAGTTATCCTTTTTTGTTCAAGAGCCTAATTGCTGAGGGGTAGTAACAGTTCTCGAACCTGGTGGTGCGAGTCCTGAGGCCCTTGTACCTTCTTCCCGACAAAAGCAGCGAGAAGAGAGCATGGTCTGGGTGGTGAGGATCTCTGATGATGGATGCTGGTTTTCTACGGCAATGTTTCATGTAGATGTACTCAGTAGCTTCTCCTGTTCAATTCCATGTCTAATGTGGATTGGACTTCTGACAATTTCATGCTAGATTTATCTTACTTTTACTGCTGAAGTCCTGCCAAGGGAACGCAGCTTAAGTCATTATAACCATTGTAAAGCTTCTGATACCAAAGGCAATGGGAATTTGGACCTTAGGGATAAGGTTAACCATGATTTTAACAATGAGGGGAGTTTCAGGGGAGAGATAGTTTCTCTTGTTTCTGTCTTTTATATTTTTATTCCTCCACTGATAATAGTACATTGGATACATGGCTGATAATTGAATTAGAATCAGTTTTATTATTACTGACATATGGCATGAAATTTGTTGCTTTGTGGCAGTAGTACAGTGCGGAATAAGTCCTCCCAGCCCTTCGAGCTGCGACACCCAGCATTCCCATATTTAATCCTAGCCTAATCATGGGTCGATTTACAATGACCAATTAACCTACCCAACCGGTACGCCTTTGGACTGTGGGAGGAAACCTGAGCGCCCGGAGGAAACCCACACGGTCACGGAGAGAACGTACAAACTCCTTACAGGCAGCGGCGGGAATTGAACCTGGGTCACCTGTACTGTAAGGCATTGTGCTAACCACTACGCTACCGTGCTGCCCTAAAAATTTTAACTGCAATGGCCAGGAATTGAACCCAGTTCTCCCGCATGGCAGGTGAGAATTCTACCACTCAACCACCAATGCAATGCAAGAGAAAGGCCAGTGGGACCCAATGTTACGTGCTGGGATGGAGGTGTATGTTGCCGTAAAGCATTTGGGTTCAGGTCAGGCTCTGCCAATGCCACGGAATATTCCTTGATTTGAGTTTGGGGGATTTAGGATTAGGGTTGGGGATTCATGTTATAACCGAGAAAAGCTTCTGTCAAAATCTTTGGAAGCTGTCTGTTCGTGCTTAGGCCCCGTCTAACTACTAACACAGTTTCTTCTCCTGAAGGAATAGGGTTGCAGCTTTGAGTGTTGTCAGTACGTCAGTTTTCAAAATAACAAAAGCCTTCTGGACCACCCAGCCTTTCTAATCCTGTCCTCTCAGTAGAGCTCTCAATCCTTGAAGTGGCAGAGGAACAGAAAGCTTGAGAGAGTGATTATAACAAAGGATTAGGATTGACTAAAAAGCCTCCAGCAGCTTCTTCAGGATCAAAACATCCCTAACCAAGAGATAAATAGAGAGGATCAGCTTCGTTTGTCACATGAAAAGTACATTGAAGCATCAAAAACATACTGTTAGGGCATATTCTGGAGTTATGGTATACAGTAATTATTGATGTCAACAGCAACCAGTCTTCTGGATCTGAATGTGGAATGTAGATTGAATTTAAAGTGTAGCTCAGAACAATGGTTTTCCTGGAGTTGCAGACTAGGGTTGATTGCAAACCAGGAAACACCCCATTCACCTGAGATGTCTGCATATGCATGAATGCAACTTGGAGACAATGGTGGTTAACATTCGATCTGGGTGTCTGGAGTGTTGGCATGAAGACCTAGGTCCCCGATGGGAGTGGGACAAGCAGTCCATGGGAAGAGTAGGTGGGATCCTTCATGATGTTACTGGCTCTTTTCTGACATCCTTCTGTACATGTGTCCTCGATGGCAGGGTAGGCTGGGGCCGGTGATGCGTTGGCAGCTTTGATTGCCCGTTATAGAGCTTCCTGCCCGCCGCAGTGCATTTTCTGTACCAAACTGTGACGCAGCTTGTTAGGATGTTCATCTGTAGAATGATGCATCGGAGCGGACTCGATGGGCTGAATGGCCTCATTCTGTTCCTATGTCTTATGGTCTTATGGACATGAGTATGGAGGTGCAAGGTCCAGCTCTCTTCAGCCTCCTCAGAGAGGAATTGGTGAGCTTTCTTGACTGTGTCGGATGTATTCTTGGACCATGAGAGGTTGTGTGAGGTGTACACTCCCAGGAGTTTGAAACTGCTCCCAGTTTCCACTAATCTGCTCCCAATGTAAAGGGGGGGTGTGTGGTGCACGTTCTCCTGAAGTTGATAACCATCTCCTTTATCTTGTTGACGCTAAGGAAGAGGTTATTTGCCTGGCGCCAGGCCTCAAGCTCTTCCACCTCCTCTCCATTGGCCATCTCCTCATTGTTGGTGATAGCAAACGCTGTCATATCATCGGCGAACTTGATGTGATTGCTCGGGTGTTTGGCCATACGGTCACGCACGAGCAGGGTGCATAGCAATGGGCTCAGCACACAGCCCTTTTGAGGGTGATAGGGAGGAGGAGCAGTTGTGTACCCTGACTATCTGAGGCTTGTTAGTTATGAGGTCCAACACCCAGTTACACAGTGGCGTATTTAGACCGAGAGATAAGAGTTCGTTCACCAAGGTCTGTGGGACAATAGTGTTGAATGCAGAAATGAAACCCAGAAACAGTATTCTGGTAAAATAATAATAATAATAATAATAATGCTTTATCGATCCTGAGTGGCAAATTCTTTTGTTACAGCAGCAACATTTAAAAACACATTTAGCAGTGTGCAGGTTTAACTAAATAGTAATAGGCATCCGTTAGTCTCGAGAGACCATGGATTTGCGCCTCGGAAAGTTTCCAGGGCGCAGGCCTGGGCAGGGTTGTATGGGAGACCGGTAGTTGCCCAAGCTGCAAGCCTTCCCCTCTCCATGCCACTGATGTTGTCCAAGGGAAGGGCACTAGGACCCAAGCAGCTTGGCACCGGTGTCGTCGCAGAGCAATGTGTGGTTAAGTGCCTTGCTCAAGGACACAACACGCTGCCTCAGCTGAGGCTCGAACCAGTGACCTTCAGATCACTAGACCAGCGCCTTAACCACTTGGCCATGCACCAACACTAAAAATAAAGCAAGAACTAAAAATAAAGTAAGAATAATAATATGCACAGTAATCATTGGCAGAGTAGAGGGGGTTGGGGGAGTAGAGGAGGTTGGGGAGGGGGGGAGTAGAGGGGGTTGGAGAGAGGCATTGGAAGAGATGTGTTGGAGGAGAGGGTATTTTTGCCATAAGGATTAGGATTAGGGTTGGCAGATGAGAGGGAGCTGGCGGAGAGAGTTTTTGCCTGGCCTGCTTGGGGAGCAGGTGCCCTCGAGCGCCTTATGACTGTGTATCTAACTAGAGTCATGGAGTCAAAGAAAAGTACAGCACAGAAACAGGCCCTTTGGCTTTTCCAGACTATTTAAACTGCCCACTCTCATCAACCTGCACCGGGACCATAGCCCTCCATACTCCTACCATCCATGTACCTATCCAAACTTCTCTTGAATGTTGAAATCGAGCTCATGTGCACCATTTGCACTGGCAGCTTGTTCCGCACTCTCTCAACCCTCTGAGTAAGGGTTCCTCTCATGCTCCCCTTAAACAGTTCAGCATTCACCTTTAACCCTTAACCCATGACCTCTCATTGTAGTCCCACCCAACCTCAGTACAAAAGGCCTGCTTGCATTTACCCTATCTGTACCCCTCGTAATTTTGCATACCTCTATCAAGTCTCCTCTCCAATTGTCGACATTCCAAGGAATAAAGTCCTACCTGTGGGCTGGGGTTGGTTGCCGTGTGAATTGATCTGTACTGGGAGATGTTTGGCACTATGTGTGAGTTTGAAGAAGACATGCCTCCTCTACCTTTGGTATTCTACTAGGGTCTGTTTTGAATCCGGGTTACGTGGAAACATCCCCAGTCAGGGTTAAATTAACAAGAGAACATAAGGCTTGATTCTCCATGTTCTAATCTTATAGATCCAACAGAATTTTTTAGTATCTGCCCAAATGTCTTTATTGAATGTTGTTGCTTGTTTCAATTCCCTTTGTGAAACTTACTATTGAATCTTCATTCACCATACTCCTAGGCAATTGGGATCTTGAGGAGAAAATAAGATTTGGCTCTTTGAACCATTGACAATAACTTGTATTGAGTTGGCCTCTGTCCCCCGTAGTATCTCAAAAGGAAGAAATTGTTGCTGAAAGACGCATCTAATGTTGAAGAAATATAGGTGTCTTCAAAGAACTCGGTTGACGGAGTATTAGGGAGAACCAAGACACAAGAAAGCTCCTTCCATGAGTAGTTAAATATCTTAAGTATACAAAATCAATCTGCATTTTAAATGAGAAAGGATTTATAATATTTGGGTAATTTTTGCAATTAGAATTGCAAACAGATGATAATGATAATTGGCTGTAATTGGATGTAATGGTGTCATGTTTCTATGGGGTGAGTTCTGTAAGAGCGGGTTGAATAAACACTGATCATCTACATAATTGTTAATCTTCACCAATATATGGATTGAATTTTAGATTTAGCCTTTGCCCGTTGTTCCTCAGGAATAAAGCATGGAAAGTACTGCGGTTTCTTTTGCTGGTAATTTGGTAATTGTGAATCTGTGGTTATGTCATGCTGAGATCTTGCTCCATTTGACATCTATTGCCACTCCAACATGTCAGTCCATGGCCTCCTCTTGTGCCTCAGGGTGGAGGAGCAACATTTTACATTCCATCTGGGTAGCCTCCACGCTGATGGCAGAAATATCAATTTCTCCTTCCGGTAACTTTTCTCCCTCCCCCTTCCCTCTTCCTCATCTGCCTATCACATTCCCCTGGGTCCCCTCCTCCTTCCCTTTCTCTTCTGGTCCACTCTCCTCTCCTATCAGATTCCTTCTTCTCCATCCCTTGACCTTTTCTACCCACCTGGCTTCACCTGTCACCTTCCAGCTAGTCTCCTTCCCTGCTCCCCCACCTTTTTGTTATGGTGTCTCCTCCCTTCCTTCTCGGTCCTGAAGAAGGGTCTAGGCCCAGAACGATGACTCTTTGCCACAGTCGCTGCCTGACCTGCTGAGGTCTTCCAGCACTTTGTGTGTGTTGTTCTGGATTTCCAGCATCTGCAGACTTGCTCAATGCTACAAGTTACGTCTTACGGTATTGGAATGTGATTAGCTCTTGTAATCATGATGGAATGGCCTTGTAATACACACATCTTTCTGCAGCCTGTCTGAGATTGTGCTGCAAATTCAAAGTTCGAAGTACATGCACTACCTGGAGATTCATTTTCTTGCAGGCATTCACAGTAGAACAAAGAAATACAACAGAATCAATGGAAAAACTACTCGTGAAGACAGACAAACCAATGTGCAAAAGAAAACAAACTGTGCAGATGTAAAATAAAGCAAATAAATCAGTAAATAAATAATACTGTGAACATGAGTTGCGGGGCCCTGTAAAGTGAGTCCATAGAAATGGACTTCTCAGCATCTGCAGATTCTCCCTCCATAGATCCTGTTCGGTGATCAGTTTGGTGTTGGGGTGAGTGAAGTTCTCCTCACTAGCTCAGGAGCCTGATTGTGGAAGGCTAATTAGCAACAACCTCTCATTCAATGACTTTTTTCATTGAGAGTAGGGGAGATTCAAACGAGAGGACATGAGTTGAGAGTTAGGGGGCAAAAATTTAAGGGTAACACGAGGGGGAATTTCTTTACTCAGAGAGTGGCAGCTGTGTAGAACGAGCTTCCAGTAGAAGTGGTAGAGGCAGGTTTGGTATTGTCATTTAAAGTAAAATTGGATAGGTATATGGACAGGAAAGGAATGGAGGGTTACGGGCTGAGCGCGGGCCAGTGGGACTAGGTGAGAGTAAGCGTTCGGCACGGACTAGAAGGGCCGAGATAGCCTGTTTCCGTGCTGTAATTGTTATATGGTTATATAGTGTCAGCAAGACCAGGGAGCTGATTATTGACTTCAGGTGAAGGAGACCAGAGGTCCACGAGCCAGTCCTCATCAGAGGATCAGAGGTGGAGAGGGTCAGCAACTTTAACTTCGTCAGTGCTATCATTTTGGAGGACCTTCCCTGGCCCAGCATTTAAGAGCGATCATGAAGAAAGCACGGTGGGGCCCCTACTTCTTTACGAGTTTGCGATGATGCCGCGTGACATCTGAAACTTTGTCAGATTTGTAATGAGGTGTAGAGGAGAGTATATTGTCTGGCTGCTTGACAGCCAAGTATGGAATCACCAATGCCCTTCAATGGAAGATCCTACAGAAAGTAGTGTATACGGCTCAGTCCATCATGGGTAAAGCTCTCCTCACCGTTGAGCAGATCTACACAGAGCGTTGTCGCAAGAAAGCAGCATCCATCATCAGGGTCCCCTACCACCCTGGACATGCTTTCTTCTCGCTGGTGCCAGTACAGGAGCCTCAGGGCGCACACTGTCAGGTTCAGGAACAGTTATTACCCCTCAACCATCAAGCTCTTGAATCAAAGAGGATGACTTCACTTGGCCCCAACACCGAACTGTTCCCACAACCTCTGCACTCCCTGTCAAGAATCCTTCATCACATGCTCTCGAAATTTATCGCTTATCTTTTTTAAAATTATTTCCTACTTTTTGCATTTGCACAGTTTGTTGTCTTTCACACTCTGCTCGAACACCCAAGTTGGTGTGGTTTTTCATTGATTCTGTTATGGTTACTATTCAATGGATTTATTGAATATGTCCATAAAAATGGCTCTCAGGGTTGTATATGATGACATATTTTTACTTTGAACTTTGCTGCTGAACCTGGTGGTCCCAAATACAGCAGTGAGAAGAGAGCATGGCCTGGATGGTGGGGGCCCTTGATGATGGAAGCTGCTTTCTTGTGGCAGTGCTCCTTGTAGTTGTGCTCATCGGTGGGGAGGGCTTTTCCTGTTACGGAATGGGCTGCCTCCTATTTTTTGTGGGAAGTTCTATTCTCGGGCTTTGGTGTTTCCACACTAGGCTCTGATGCAACCGGTCAGGATACGCTCTACTGTGCATCTATAGATATTTGTCAAAGTTGTACACGGCGTGCTGAATCTGCGCAAACTTCTAAGAAAGTAGGAGTTGACTGAGACTGCAGGATGTGGTTCTGACAGCTTGAACACCTTTCTTCTTCCTTTTTTGTTCTTCTAGTTGTGCATCTTGATCATGTGAAGGCGCATTTAGTTCACTGGACTAATCCCTTATTAATCCTTCTATTGCTCCCTTTACGATCTGATCTCTTCTCTTGGTTTGCACATCCACAACATCATCTGACAAATTATCTGCTTTCGTATCTCCATTAACTCCTCGCACTTATCCAGCTGGGTTTTGGTCTTTGCATCCACTTTGCCAAACAGATTTTTCGTCTTCCATTTGAAGCTCCTGCAATAACCTGAAATGAATTGAACTGAATTGACTTTATTTTTTACGTCCTTCATATACACAAGGAGTAAAAATCTTTACGTTACGTCTCCGTCTAAATGTGCAATGTGCCATTTATAGTAATTTATAATAAGTAGTATGTACAACAGGACAGTCAATATAACAGAGAAATACAGTTGTTTCAGTGTGAATTAATCAGTCTGATTACCTGCTGGTAGAAGAGTCTCAGAGCCTGTTGGTCCTGGCTGTAATGCTGTGGTACCGCTTCCCACATGGTAGCAGCTGGAACAGTTTGTGGTTGGGGTGACTCAGGTCCCCAGTGATCCTTCAGGCCCTTTTTACACACCTGTCTTTGTAAATGTCCTGAATAGCGTGAAGTTTACATCTTCAGATGCGCTGGGCTGTCCGCACCACTCTCTGCAGAGTCCTGCAATTGGGGGAGGTACAGTTCCCATACCAGGCAGTGATGCAGCCAGTTAGGATGCTCTCAATTGTGCCCCTGTAGAAAGTTCTTAAGGTTTGGGGGCCCACACCAAACTTCTTCAACTGTCTGAGGTGGAAGAGGTGCTGTTAATGCACACAGAATAGATTTTGGTTCCTTATACTCTCAAAAGTTGAATGCTTACAACTTTCCTGATGCTCCTTGGTCAATCTTCCGGTTTAAAGGCAAGCCACATTTCACAAGTAACTGCCTGATTAACATATTAGAAGCTTCCTCAGAGATTTTGCCTACAAAAACTGTTGTAGTCACACCACTGCTTTTGTAACTTCCACACTCCCTCTGAGCAGCATGGTCCTTCCTTGGTCCAATATGCTTTCCAACCAGAGGCACAGGGATTGGCACCACCACTTGTTTTCCCTCTGTTGAGGAACAGATTACAGTGTACACCATGGAGACAGTTGTGGCATCTTTTAGTATCCTTTTTATTTTGCTTTCAGTTGACTTCATTTTAGGGGATGTGACATGCAAATGATGAACGGATCTCCAATCAGGTTGTAGTTGTCTCAGCCAATCACACCACCACAATCCTGCCCCTTCTGTTTTTACCACATACAAGCTCAGTGTGGTGTGTTGGTTGGTATATTTTACAGTTACAAATGTCATTCCCACAGGAGTTAACTTTTCTCCTGTCTAGGTTCTCAGTTGGATATCTGCAGGCTTCAGTTTGATATATTTGAAATGCTGTTCAAACTCATTTTGTGGAATGACTAAAATAACTGAGCTACTGTCAAATTCCATTTTAATTAATTTGTCGTTCACTTCTGGTGTAAGCCATATTGCTTGTCTCCTGTTAGTTTCCAAACTGTAAATCTCAAGGGTGTACCCAGTCCTGTTTCACTCTCATCATTGTCAGATTTTCCGTCAGTATCATGCAGATTAGTGCTCTTTTTGAAACTGCGACTTGACCTTTTCGCTTTTCTCTTCCCTGGAGCAGGCGGTTTATTTTTGTCTGCCCAACATGTTCTTTGTACGTGTACGTGTCCTAACTTGTTGCAGTTTCTGCAAATTTCACCTTTAACCTTGCATTGGTTTCGTAAATCATTTCCGGGGAACGCGCTAAGGACGGTAGCGCGATATTAATACGCAGCAGCCTCTCCGGACTCTGGACTGGGGACTGCCAAACGTTATGTGGATTTTCTACTGTAGTCTGTTTTGTCATGTGCTTTTGTTGATATCATTCTGGAGGAATGTTGTCTCAGTTTTTAACTGCATTGCATTTCTGGTTTCTAAATGACAAATAAACGGAATCTGAATCTGAATCTAAATGTTGAGCCCCTGCACAACAGTAACACAGCTGGTTCAGTCAGGCTGGTTTCTGTCTAGATGTTGCAATGTTATTCACGCTCACTCTCATTCCTGACTGCAACTCAACTGCATCTCTCTCTGCTGTTTCCATTGAAACAGCGATTTCAACTGCTCTTTTGAATGTAAGTTGTGCTTCAGTTGGGAGCTGAGTTTGAATCTTTTGTCTTAAGATTCCACAAAGTCAATGAACTCTCAGTGCTTAATTAATCCCATCACTGAACTGACAATGCTCAGCCAATCTCTTTAATTCTGCCATGTACACTGAAATTGACTCCCCTTCCTTTTGATTCCACTTATAAAAACTAAGCAGTCTGCATTAACAATGAATTTAGTTCTAAATGTTCCTGCAACACTTTGACAATAGCAGCAAAGCTCATTTCTGATGGTTTGGTCAAGCTTCAAAGCAAACTGTATGCCTTTAATCCCAGCAACACACGCAAAATGCTGGTGGAACGCAGCAGGCCAGGCAGCATCTATAGGGAGAAGCGCTGTTGACGTTTCGGGCCGAGACCCTTCGTCAGGACTAACTGAAAGAAAAGATAATAAGAGATTTGAATGTAGGAGGGGGAGGGGGAAATGCAAAATGATAGGAGAAGACCTATCATTTGCTTCAAAATACTGTTCCAGCATTTCAGAGCATATGAACCAATTACCCATTATGTGATCAAATACGTCAATTTTTCGGATGTAGCCAGTCATTTCAGCTCTTTTATAATAATTATTATCACTCTTTATGAACGCTGAATTCTTCGGTTTACTGACTTTAAAAAAAAAACTCAATTGTGTCTTCTTGCTGAAGAACATATGCTGAGATGCTTTCTTTTAACTTGGCAGTCTGCACGTGCTGGACTGTGTTGTTTAGTCAAAGTTTCTCGCTGCGAATTGGTCGTTCGGACGTCTCACTGCGCTTAGCAGGTCAGTAGCTGCTTCAGGTTAATTTTTAAAGTACCTCATCGCTAGTATTATGCTTCCTTTCTTCAAAGCATTAAACTAACTCAGAGGCCGACATAGGAGCCAAGGAATGCAAGTCTAACTTTGAGTTTACTTTTAAACGAGATATGTGCGCATCACATGGTCGCGTAATGATGTATGCAATTAACATATTTTTACATATAATGCATATTTAATTATTTAAGGGAACAAGAATGCCTAATTAAACAATATATATACAAGATTACTCAAATATTACTGAAATATTAAAAACACAACAGGGGGGAATTCAGATGAAAGCAGAAATGCGTTCAAGTGGAAGTTTATAAACTCAAGGGAACAGGGTAAAGAAGGAAGAACAAAAGTTAATTTTAGAAGCTCAAGGAGCCATTTGTGGAGTATAAACACGGGAATAGAGCATTTTGGACTGAACAGCCTGTATTTTATTTTATTGATTTATTCACAGGGCTGTGCAAAAGTTTTAGTCACATATGAAACCTCTTGGTTTCCTTGGCTCCGTAAGTCTAGAGGAGACAGCGACGGCCCTGCCAAACTTGTGAGTTTGAGGTGCTCTCCCACTCCAAACCCCTGTTTGTGTGGATGCTGTGTAATTTTCTCCCGTTAGACATTAGTGCCATGAAATAACAGACAGTAGACCATATACGATTCAAGTATTATATTTCTGAATCTTAATTCAGCTAAAGGGTTAGTAAAGAAAAGAACAACAAAAGAGAAAAGGGCCTATTTTAATTAAACAGTCAACTGTGCTCAAGTTGGAGCTCAAAGTTTCTCCGTAGTCACCAATTCTCAATTGATCTTGCCCCTGGCTTTGTCAAATCATGGTCCTGCCCCCGCGGGGTCGAATCCTACAGCCACTTCTCTCCTGCATCTTCCCTCTTCATCTCCTCTCGAACAAAAGCCCCAAGCCCAACCTTACTGTCCCTCACCAGAGAATCCTCCCCTAAATTCAACCATCCTAAATGGGTGGCACACGTCTCCTCATCTCTTATCTTCGACAATAGCCCAAACAGGCTGAAAACAAAGCAGACAGTTCTTACAGAACTGCAGAATGAAATACATACAGCACAACTGTAAAAACATAAACTGGGGCATTGCACATTTATTTGCACAGTACTGTATTTGTCAATGTGGAGCGGAGAACGAGTTTATAAATCTGGCGGGAGTAAAGGGTTCTGGGAATGGTGAGGGTGGAGTGCTGTAGGAGGGGGGTGGGACAGGTGGCAGAGGAGTGCCAGAGACTGGGGGGGTGATGTGGGTGCGGGCAAACCCAGCCCTGAGACATCAGGCAAGCTTATTTGATTCCAAACAATTGGCCTATTGATCATTACTGAGCGTCTCTCTGGTGCTTCCTGCTCCCTTCCCCTTTTCCCAACTGCGATTCCCCTCTCCCTTCCACTTTTCCCAGCCATGATTCCCCTCTCCGTTCCCCTTTACCCAACCATGATTTCCCTCTCCCTACCCCCTTTCTACTCTCAGTCCGTAATAGAGACCCATATCAGAATCAGGTTTATCATCACTCACATACGTCATGAAATTTGTTTTTTTTGTAGCAGTACAGTGCGATACATAAAATTACTACAGTACTGTGCAGAAGTCTTAGGCACCCTAACTATATAGACCTTTGTACAGTACTCTATGCTGGTGTGACTACATCTACTGTATTTATTTTATCTATTTTGAGTCACAACATGGTTTTAAGCTTTTAGTCAGAAAGGACCTTAAGCCAAAGCCAGACAAGAGGAAAAACAAATAAGTTAAAGATAAAGATTAGCTTTATTAAAGATTAGTTTACTGAATATTGAAACATAGTTCAACATGTTATTTGGGTCAATGAACTGCATGCTCAAGGATGAGCTGGGGGCAGCACGCAAGTGGCACCATGCTTCAGGTGCCATCGTATCTTACTAACCCTAACCGGTGTGTCTTTGGACTGTGGGAGGAAACTGGACACCCGTTTCCTACATCCGTCTCACACCGTGAGGGAGTAAAACTCTTCATGTTGCGTCTCTGTCAATGAGGAAGGGAACTGTGTGGGAGGATATTGGCCCAACACTAAGATTGTGTATGTAACTGCTTTGTCTACGTGTACGTACAGTCAGCTGTAGGCCGGCTGGTGGCGTAGTGGCTTCAGCACTGGACTTCGAGGCAGAGGGTCCCGAGTTCAAGGCCCAGCCTGGGCAGCAGCAGTATCTGCACGGAAGGAAGTGGTATCTACTTTGCCGTGAAAACCCTATGGACCCTATGGTCCATGAGGTCACAAAGAATGGGACTCAACTAAGCGACTGAACAACAAATGTACAGTTAGATTTTCAAGCAGATCAATACTGGCTCTTGGGAAGGCGAATGTGCAGATAATGGGGGATATGGACATTGTGCAGGGCGAAGAGATTAGCTGTCGCCTGACCTGCTGAGTTCCTCCTGCTGACCTGGTGTGTGTGTGTGTGTGTGTGTGTGTGTGTGTGTGTGTGTGTGTGTGTGTGTGTGTGTGTGTGTGTGTGTGTGTGTGTGTGTGTGTGTGTGTGTGTGTGTGTTGCTAGGGATTAGTTTAGTTAGGCATTTAATTACTTGTCTAATTAGTTTGGCACAACATCAGAACAGAATCAGGCTTATTATCACTGTCTTTTATGTGTGGAATTTGATGTTCTGTGGCATCAAAGACAAAATTACTCCAAATTACAAGAATAATTGGTGCTCATGAGCTCTGCAATGTTTTCTCTGTTCTGCGCTGCACTGAGGCTAAGGCTTTGGGCCTGCTCTAGTTACTCTGGGCATCATGGCTGAGGACTCACTTTCCTTCCAAATGCTATTTGCTTACTCTTATTGTTTGTATAATCTCTCTCTCTCTCTCTCTCTCCCTCCCCCTCTCCCTCTCCCTCTCCCCCCCTCTATCTCTCTCTCTCTTTCTATCTATATCTATCTTCCTCCCTCTCTCCCTGTCCCTCTCTCTCTCTCACTATCTATCTGTCTTTCTATCTATATCTCTCCCTCTCTCTCTCTCTCCCCGTCCCTCTCTCTCTCACTATCTATCTGTCTTTCTATCTATATCTCTCCCTCCCTCTCTCTCGCTCTCTCTCTCTCTCTTTCTATCTATATCTCTCTCCCTCTTTCGCCCTTCCTCTCTCTCTCTCCCTCTCTCTCTCTATCTCTCTTTCTATCTATCTCCCTCTCCCTCTCTCTCGCTATCTATCTGTCTATCTATATCTTTCCCTCCCTCTCTCTCGCTTTCCCCCGCTCTCTCCCCGTCTCTCCCCACATTGACTGTTTGTCATTTTTTTAAATGGATTCTTCTGGGTTTCGTGTTTCATGGTTGCCTGTAAGGAGACAAATCTCAAGGTTGTATAATTTATACATACTTTGATACTAAATGAACTTTAAACCTTGAATCAGAAATCTGGTGGCGGGGGGAAAGAAATTATCCCTGATTCATTGACTAGGTGGGTCTTCAGGATCCTGTACTTCCTCCGTGATGGTAGAAATGAGAAGAGAGGATATACCAGATGGTGGAGGTCCTTAATGGCGGATGCCACCTTTTTGAGGCACCCCCTCTCGAAGATGTCGTTGATGGAGCTGGCTGGGCATACAACCCTCTTGTGGTCCTCTGCATCAGAGGCCCCATACCAGGCTGTGATGCAACCAGTCGGAGTACTCTCCATGCACCTATTGACAGTTGCAAGAGTCTGAGGTGACGTACCACAACCTCTCCAATCTCCTGATGAGGTAGAGCTGCTGTCACGCCTTCTTTATGAGAGGATAAATGTGGTGAGTGCAGGACAGATCCTTTGAGATGTTGGTGCCCAGGAACTTCACACTGCTCACCTTCTACCATTGACCCAACGGTAGTCAGGATGTGGGCTACGAATTACAATGGAGGTAGAAAAGGCATGCAGAAAGGGCAATGTTACATGGGGGGGGGGGGGGTTCAATACGCAGGCAGATTCTGGAAATCAGGATGGTGCTGGAACCCAAGACAGTAAATTTGTAGAAAGCCTACGAGATAGCTCTTTAGAGCAGCTTGTGATTGAACCCACTAGGGGAAAGGCAATTCTGGACTGGGTGTTATGTAATGATCCAGGTTTGAATAGGGAACTTAAGGTAAAGGAACACTTGGGAGGCAGTGATCATAATATGATATAATACACCCTGCAATTTGAGAAGGAGAAGCTAAGATCGGATGCATCACAGTGGAGTAAAGGGAATTGCTGGCCAAAGTTGATTGAAAGGGGTCACCAGCAGTGGTGACGGCAGAACAGCCATGGCTGGAGTTTCTGGGAGCAATGTGAAAGATGTAGGAAAGCTATACCCAGAAATGAAGAAGTATTCTAAAGGAAGGATGAGGCAACTGTGACTAACAAGAGAAGTCAAAGACAACATAAAAGCAAAAGAGGGCATATAGTATAGCACAACATTAGTGGGAAGTTAGAGGACTGAGAAGCTTTAAATAGTGATTGAAAGCAACATAAAGAGAGAAAGGATGAATATGGAAGTCAACTAGCCAAAAATATAAAAAATGGATACAAAAAATTTCAAACTTATAGTATAAAGAGTAAATTAGATGTTTGATAAAGTGTAGAAGGGTGCTTGGGAAGCTGGAAAGTCTGAAGGTAGATAAGTCACCTGGACCAGATGGACTACACCCCAAGTTTCTGAAAGAGGTAGCTAAAGAGATTGTGGAGACATTAGTAATGATCTTTCAAGGATCACTAGATTTTGGAATGATTCCAGAGGACTGGAAAATTGCAAATGTCACTCCAATCTTCAAGAAGGGAGTGAGGCAGAAGAAAGGACATTATAAGCCATTTAGCCTGACCAGTGGTGGAAAGATGTATTATTAAGGATGAGGCTTTGGGGAACATGGAATCACGTGACAAAATAGGCCACTGTCAACATGGTTTCCTTAAGGGGAAATCTTGCCTGACAAATCCATTGGAATTCTTCTATGAAAAACAAGGCAGGATAGATAAAAAGAGAATCAGTGGATATAGATTATTTGGATTTTCAGAAGTCCTTTGACAAGATTCCACACATGAGGCTGCTTAACAAGATAAGAGCCCATGGTATTGAAGGAAAAATACTAGCATGGATTGAGCATTGCCTGCTTGGCAGGAGGCAGAGCGGGAATAAAAGGGGCCTTTTCTGGTTGGCTGCCAGTGACTAGTGGTGTTCTGCAGGGGTCGGTATTGGGACCATTTCCTTTCACGTCTTATGTCAATGATTTGGATGAATGAATTGATGGCTTTACGGCCAAATCTGCGGATGATACAAAGGTAGGTGGAGGGGCAGGTAGTGTTGAGGAAGCAGAGAGTCTGCAGAAGGAATTAGACAGATTGGGAGAATGGGCAAACAAGTGGCAGATGGAATATAATGTAGGTAGGTGCATGGTCATTCACTTTTGTAGAATGAATAAAGGCAGAGACTATTTTCTAAATAGGGAGGTAATTCAAAAATCAGAGGTGCAAAGGGATTTGGGAGTCCTCGTGCAGGATTCCCTAATGGTTAATTTGTAGGTTACATTGGTGGTAAGTGTGGTAACTTCTACTTTACAAAAAGACCACTCGACAACTTGATGGCCAAAAGAGCATCTTTATCTGGGACGGCAAATGATATTTACAATACAGAGGCTTCCCGGTACCTCGTGCGGCATGGGTGGAGGAACTATATACAATGCATACTAGGAGTAAAAAGAGCGGAAGTAAAGACCCCGCCAACCCTGGATCCCGCCTCTTGCTACCACAGCTTCCCGATTAGTATTAACTTACTTTTAATAATGCTCACATTACAACAGTAAGGAAGGCAAATGCAATGTTAGCAATCATTTCAACAAGAATTCGAAAGCAAGGATGTAATGTTGAGGCTTTATAAGGCATTGGTCAGACTGCACTTGCATAACTGCGAGATGTTTTGGGCCTCTTATCTAAGAAAAATTATGCTGCAATTGGAGAGGATCCGGAGTAGGGCCACGAGAATGATCCCAGGAATTTAAAAAAAGTTAACGTATGAGGAGCGTTTGATGGCTTTGGGCCTGTATCACTGGAGTTTAGAAGAATGAAGGGGGATCTCTTTGAAAACTATCAAATACTGAAAGGCTTAGAGTGGATGCGGAGAGAATGTTTCCTTTGATGTCCCTCTGTTCTGAGTCTGTGTCCCTCTAGGACCAGAGGGCACAGACTCAGAATAGAGGGGCATCTATTAGAACAGAGATAAGGAAACATTTCTTTAGCCAGAGAGTGACGAATCCATGGAATTCATTACCACAGACAGATGTGCAGGCCAAGTCATTGGGTTTATTTAAGTCAGAGGTTGATAGGCTCTTGATTAATCAGGGTGTCAAAGGTTACTGCAGAAGGCAAGAGAATCAAGTTGAGAGTGATAATAAATCAGCCATGATAGAATGGCAGAGCAGACTCGATGGGCTGAATGGCCTAATTCTGCTCCTATGTCTTGAGGGCTAATCCCCACTTTGTGAAAGACCTTCTGAAATGTTTGATGTTCTTAAATTTTAGTTCTTGATTCTTGGCAGAAAATTGCCACCAGTCTAGTGATGAACAGTAATTTTAATTCTGGGAATTGGATGGAGCCTCAGATCAACTGGTGTAAATGAGCAAGCTATAACCATTCCAGGCAAGCTGGATTTGTGAGCCTCTCATTGCTGCTTTAATCCATTCTTATCGATTTTTATTACTTTTCCACATAACTTAGCAAGTTAACTCAAAGAAGCTACAGAACGAGAAATGCAAATATATACTGCGGCTGCCTTGTTGTGTAAATAAATCATTGTGGAGAAAAACAGGACAACGTACTCTCTTCTCTCTTCTACCACTGAGAATGAGGTAGAGGAGCCTTAAGTCCTACACCACCATGTTCAGGAACATTTATTACTCTTCAAGCATCAAGCTCCTGAACTGGTGTGGATAACTTCACTCACCTCAACTCTGAACTGATTCCACAACCTACAAACTCACTTTCAGGGAATCTACAAATGTAATGTCCTCAGCATAACCTTTTTAAAAAGTTTTAAATTCAACGATGTGTCTTGTTGTGCACATTAGTTGGTTGCCAGCCTTTGAGTATCGTTTTCCATGAATACTATTGCATTTCTTAATTGTTATTCCCCTCTGCTCATCGGGCAGGGCATTGCGATGAGTGTTGAGCTAGCGACTTTGCCATTTCTTCAAGCATTTCGTCTATTTTTTACACGGCCGGGTTGCCAGCTCGACACTCAACCCAGCGCAGATAGAAACTGTGCAAGGAACTGGCCGGATTCGAACCTGCAACAACTCGCCCCGAAGTCCGGTGAGGACACCACTATGCCACTGGCCGATTTTAATCAAATTGCTTTCAGGAAAATGAATCTCAACGTAATATATGGTGACATATATGTCCTTTGACAATAAATTCGCATTGACTTTGACTTACATGACTTTTCGATCTGTGAAGCAGTTGATGTGAACATCCCAGATGAAGACAAAGTAACTCTCTCCTCCCTCACATAAGAGCAGAAGTCATGGATAAAATTTTCCATGCATTACTGTTAAAGACAGTAGTAGTGAACTTGTTAGTTTTATCTATATTAGTATTAAATAGTACTATTTTTACACATTTAGTATGAGTGTTGCTTTTTAAAATATGTGTTTGTTATAATGCAAGTTCAATTGGTCAGTATTTGGGTCCTTTTACATCATGGGATGCAAAGCTTAGCTACACCTATGTAAGACCTTGGTGAGACCCCACTAGGAGTACTGTGTTCAGTTCTGGTCACCTCACTAAAGGAAGGACATGGCTACTATAGAGAGAGAGTGCAAAGGAGATTTACAAGGAGGGCGTACCTTATGAGAATAGGTTGAGTGAACTCGGCCTTTTCTCCTCGGAGCCACGGAGGATGAGAGGTGACCTGATAGAGGTGTGTAAGATGATGAGGGGCATTGATCATGTGGATAGCCAGAGGCTTTTTCCCAGGGCTGAAATGGCTAACACGAGGGGGCATAGTTTTAAGGTGCTTGGACGTAGGTACAGAGGGGATGTCAGAGGTAAGTTTTTCACACAGAGAGTGGTGGGTGCGTGGAATGCACTGCAGTGGGACTGGTGGAAGCGGGTACAATAGGATCTTTTAAGAGACTCTTAGATAGGTACATGGAGCTTAGGTAAATAGAGGGCTACGTGGTAGGGAAATTCTAGGCAGTTTCTAGAGTAGGTTACATGGTCGGCACAGCACTGTGGGCCGAAGGGCCTGTAATGTGCTGCAGATTTCTATCAGTCCAAATACAAATTAACCTGGTCACTGTACTAGAGTCTTCATTCCAAAATGGAGAGGTACTGTGGTGAAACTCGATTTGCTCAGTGTGTATTGCCCGGTAGGATCAGAAAATGTGCAAGAGAGAAAACCCCATTCAGTTTGTACAAGTCAAAATAATTCTCTCTTCAGGACCTCCTCCAATTTCCTATCTATGTCGTTGGCAAAAGGTCCATTGTCCTGCAGGTCATGGTGTGTCTCGACAGATCCAAATATTGTTTTAACGTGAGGAGGGTTTCTGCCTGTAACCTCTTCTCAGATAGGTGAGTCCCAGACCCCACCACCTGGTCATGTTTTCCTCCCATCTCTGCCTTCAGTATTCTACCAAATACTATTTGGCAGCGTTTGGCAGCTTTGGGCCTGTTCTCACTGGAATTTAGAAGAATGTGTGGGGATCTCACAGAAACCTACTGAATGTTGAAAGGACTAGAGAAGGTGGATGTGGAAAGGATGTTTCCTCTGGTGGGGGTATTCAGAACTAGAGGACACAGCCTCAAAATTGAGGGGCAACCTTTTAGAAGGAGAATTTTTTTTTATATAGCCAAAGAGTGGTGAATCCGTGGAATGCTGTGCTACAGACTGTGATGGAGGCCAAGTCTATGGGTATACTTGAAGTGGAAGTTAATAGATTAGGGATTGGTCAGGACACCAAGGTGTATGGTAAGAGGGAAGGTGTATGGGGTTGAATGGGATCTGGGATCAGCCATGATGAAATGGTGGAGCAGACTCGATGGGCTGAATGGCCTAATTCTGCTCCTGTATCTTATAGACTGTAAGTCCCTGCTCTATTGTTTGTGAGCCTTCAGCTAAGGAAAGTTTATCCTTCCTGTGTATTTTATCTAGGCCTCTGTAATCTTATACACCTCAATTTTTGTGTCATCTGTAAACTTCTTTTCCAAATCAATCCCTTTCATTTTGGTCTAAAACCTTGATCACATGGTAAAAAGCAAGGGATCAAATACAAAGCCCTACGGATCCTCACTGGTAACAGTCTTCAAGACATAAAAAGACTCTTCAATTAGTACTCAGAACATAGAACAAAATAGTACAGGCCATTCAGCCCATGATATTGTGCTGACCTGTTAACCTAACATCCATGTAAGTTGGCCAACTTTGGATCCAGTTAGACCCACCTGGCTTCACCTATCACCTTCTAACTATCCCCCTTCCCCTCACCACCCACCTTTTCATTCTGGTGTCTTCCCCTTCCCTTTCCAATCCTGAAAACAGCCTCGGCCCAAAACGGAGGAGATGTACGGGGGTAAGTTTTTTACGCAGAGAGTGGTGAGTGCGTGGAATGGGCTGCCGACAATGGTGGTGGAGGCGGATACGATAGGGTCTTTTAAAAGACTCCTGGACAGGTACATGGAGCTCAGAAAAATAGAGGGCTATGGGTAAGCCTAGGTAATTTCTAAGGTAAGGACATATTCGGCACAGCTTTGTGGGCCAAAGGGCCTGTATTGTGCTGTAGGCTTTCTATGAAACGTTGACTGCTCATTGATTTCCAGGGATGCTGCCTAACCTGCTGAGTTTCTCCAGCATTTTGTGCGTGTGTCGCTCTAGATCCAGTTTGCCACTCCCCCTTGGATCACGCGGGTTATTACCTTTTTGCACAGCCTTGTGGACAATATTTTTCTCCATGCTCTCAAAGCATCCCTTTTAATTTCACTCTTTTGGTTTTGCTCTATCGCGTTCCCTGATCAGAATTTAAATCCGAGTGCCTTCTGTCTCGAGCCTGCCTCTGGTCTCAGCAGCGAAATGCATGAACATCAAAGCAAAGTAAGTCCCTCAAGTCTCTTCCACCATTCAGTTACCTCAGCAGGGAAGCCATAGACATTTATGAAACCGAACGGGGCCATTTGATCCTTTAATCCGGTTTTGGCCAAAAATAGAACTTCTTGTGTTATGCATATTGCAGTTGCAGATCTTTAAGTGCTCATCTAGACACCTTTCAGACGTGAAGTGAGCATCTGCCTCATCAGGCATTGACCTTTGTACACTTTAGTTGAAAATTGTGTTCCTCACTCCCCTGTAATCCAATTGATTGGGGTTTATCACCTACTTGGACTTTTCTGTTCACTCGGAATTGTACATAGCTTGATTGAAAACCTCAAAGCTCAAAGTAAATTTGCTATCAAAGTGCGTATACGTCACCATACACAACCCTGGGATTCAGTTCCTTGCAGGCATTCAACGTGGAACGGAGGAATGCAATAGGATCGAGGAATAAGGTACACACAAAAGACTGACCAATGATCAACGTGCAAAAGAGGACAAACTGTGCAAATGTAAGACAAGCGGATAATAATAATAGTAAGAAATGAATAGAACCTAGAACAGGAGTTGTAGAGTTCTTGTGAGTGAGTCCGTAGCTTGTGGAGTCAGATCGGAGTTGAGGTGAGTGAAGCTGTCCACGTTGGTTCAGGAGCCTGATGGTTGAGGGGTAATAACTGTTCCTGAACCTGGTGGTTTGGGACCTGAGGCTCCTGTATCTCCTTCCCGATGGCAGCCGTGAGAACAGTGGGCTTTTCCTGTGACAGACCCGGCTGTATCCACCACTTTTTTAGGCTTTTTCATTCTTGGGTATCGGTGTTTCCATACCAGGCTGTGGTGCAACCAGTCAGGATACTCTCCACTGTGCGTCTTTAGAAGTTTGTCAAAGTTTTAGATGACATGCCAAATCTGCGCGAACTGCTGCGAAAGTAGGGGTGCTGCTGTGCCTTCTTTGTAATGGCACTGACTGTTGGTCCCAGGACAGATCCTGTGACGTGACAATACCATGGAATGTAATTTTTCCAACCCTCTGCATCTCCAACCTTCTAATGAATTGAATTGACTTTATTTCTTGTATCCTTCACATACATGAGGAGTAAAAATCTTTACGTTTTGTCTCTGTCTAAACGTGCAATATGCAATTTATAGCAATTTGTAATAAATAGTATGTACAACAGGACAGTCAACGTAGCTTAGAAATACAATTGTGTCAGCGTGGACTAATCAGTCTGATGGCCTGGTGGAAGAAGCTGTCCTGGAGCCTGTTGGTCCTGGCTTTAATGCTGCAGTACCATTTCCTGGATGGTAGCAAGTGGAACAGTTTGTGGTTGTGGTGACTCGGGTCCCCAATGATCCTTCGGGCCCTTTTTATGCACTGGTCTCTGTAAATGTCCTGAGTGGTGGGAAGTTCACATCTACAGACGCACTGGGCTATCTGCACCTCTCTCCACAGAGTCCTGCGATTGAGGGAAGTACAGTTCCCATACTGTAGCCAGTCAGGATGAGGACCTGATGTAATGGCTGGAAACAGAACAGGAGATATGGAACTAAAATGGATTGTGTTTTCAGAACTGGAACAACTTTAATGCCTGAAGTATAAAATAATTGCAGTGAAAGCTCTTTGCTAGAAACTCCAATTAAACACCAAATGCGTTACGTACCAGCACATCATACCTTGCCTGTGAAATCTAATCCCTTGTACCTCACGGTTTGGTGCAGAGTCATCCTCACTTTTAAAGGAACTGGAAAAAGCACTTGAAGAGTTGCCCTCTGCAAGGGTACAGACGGAGAACTTTCAAGAGAGGGCAAGCTAAGTTGCCCTGTGTTTGGTTGGCTGTTAATAGCACGAGCGTCACTATTGTGTGAGGGTGAACTTCCAGAAAAATGTCTGAGAAGACATTTCTGCTCATGA